>NC_092156.1:57013950-57146450 GCF_045791955.1 Oncorhynchus clarkii lewisi
TGATGACATCATTACCTAATAACCTAAAATCGCGTCATTACGTAGAATACACAATGACGTTACTCAAATTGACTGGCCATCTACGCGAAAAATATGATTTGATATTTGTTAGTTTAGATTTGTTTGTTTATTATCACATTTTTATTTGTAAAAGTAAAATAAACAACACATTGTATATGATCAGATTTTTTACACAACACATTGAATTATTGAACATTTACACATTACACATTATTGAACAATTACATTGAATTTATTTTCTCTTTAACTAGTAAACCTACACATTCTGAACAATTATAGTTTGAAGCAGTCTATTGGTAGTTAGTTAACATGCTACCTAACTGATCAACAATTATAGGTACAAGCTAATAATAAGGTATATATGCTATCTTATTGAAAAAGCAACTTAACCCAAATAACGATGTGTGCGCTAGGCAGCTCTCTCCAGGTTGTTGTGCTGCTTGGCTGGCTAGCTGCTTGGCTGGAGCTGGAACCAGCAGAAGACCGCATTTGAGTGTGGCAAGGAGAGGGCAGCGAGTGCAGTTTAGCACAGTTCTTCAAATGGATTTGATCCGGAAGAGTCCGTGTAGTCATTCACTTCACTCGACTATATTTTCAGTTGAGTCCCACCTAAACAGATGGATGTTTCTCCATTGGGAAACAATTTTATCAATTGTTTTTCTCAATTGTTTGGAGCTTATACCCCAGTACCTCAGCTACTTTGATCATTTCAGTGGTGCCTTTATTGTGCTTTAACATTTCCTTAACACTGAACAAGGCCATGTTTCGCAAGGCTTCAAGGTTGTCTGGGAGCCTTGCTTGCAGCTCCTTGCTTAAAGCAACAATGTAGTTGATGCACACTCTCCGAATTACATTTTCGTCCTCTGGCGCAAGACTGAGTTGGTACACTGTGCTCTCGAAAAGATCCCCAAGGTATGGTGATGGACTGAGATGTCCATCAATGGCATTATTCAGGACATCAATTTTTGCCATAGGGTTGACTACTCTGCTGCAAATTGATGTTAAGAACAAATTCTTATTTACAATGGCAGCCTAAGAACAGTGGGTAAACTGCCTTGTTCAGGGGCAGAAAGACAAATGTTTACCTTGTGAGCTCGGGGATTCGATCCACCAACCTTTCGATTACTGGCCCAACCTTCTAACCACCAGGCTACCTGCCGCTCCAAATGCATGTGTAGATTGAAATGCAAGGCAAATATCACGATTTTCACACCATTAAACGAGCTAACATAATAAACCCAGCAAAAAAATAAATCTCCTCTTACTGTCAACTGCGTTTATTTTCAGCAAACTTAACATGTGTAAATATTTGTATTAACATAACAAGATTCAACAACTGAGACATAAACTGTTCCACAGACATGTGACTAACAGGAATGTAATAATGTGTCCCTGAACAAATGGGAAGGGTCCAAATCAAAAGTAACAGTCAGTATCTGGTGTGGCCACCAGCTGCATTAAGTACTGCAGTGCATCTCCTCCTTATGGACTGCACCAGATTTGCCAGTTCTTGCTGTGAGATGTTATCCCACTCTTCCACCAAGGCACGTGCAAGTTCACAGACATTTCTGTCCAAATGAGCCTGCAGGAAGGGTACCACATGAAGAAGATTTCTTGCTGAGCTGCTGTTAGGTCCAGGTTGTGTTTGTATACGTTTCGGCATGCAGATCCCATTAGAGTCCTCAGAGTGGCAGCAACAACCTCATCGTCCTTTTCCAGAAGTCCCGTGGCTAGTGGATAGTCCTCCCATTCACCTCTAAACGTATCCCAGTTCGTGCTCCAATCTCCGCTGAGCTTCATAGCAGCGGGAGGGGGAATGTTCGCTGCCATGTCTAACAGGTGCTAACGACACTGAAGCTAACTAGCAAACTCACTCTAGCTAAGACCAATTCCGGATTACAAAGGGAAAACCAGCCACGTCGCGGACACCTATGTCTCGCAGGGCTCTCCAGAGGGTGGTACGGTCTGCCCAACGCATCACAGGGGGCACACTGCCTGCCCTCCAGGACACCTACAGCACCCAATGTCACAGGAAGGCTAAAAAGATCATCAAAGACATCAACCACCTGAGCCACGGCCGGGTTACCCCGCTGTCATCCAAAAGGCTAGGTCAGTACAGGTTCATCAAAGCTGACTGTTAAATAGCCATCACTAGCAAAGTACCACCCGGCTACTCAACCTTGCACCATAGAGGTTGCTTCCCCATATATTATAGACATGGAATCCACTGGCCACTTTAAATAATGGAACACTAGTCACTTTAATAATGTTTACATACTGCTTTACTCATCTCATATGCATTTACTGTATTCTATTCTACTGTATTTGTCAATGCCACTGACATTGCTCATCCTAATATTTATATATTTCTGAATTCCATTATTTTACTTTTAGATTTGTGTATTGTTGTGAATTGTTAGATACTACTGCGCTGTCAGAGCTAGGAACACCAGCATTTCGCTACACCCGCAATAACATCTGCTAAATATGTGTATGTGACCAATAAAATGTGATTTGATTTTGATTTGAATTAAAAGGTATACATTAATAACCATAGGTCTATACCTACCTGTATATTACAGCAGTAACAAACACCAACACGAAGTACAACTTCTATAGGAATAGCCTACTCACCGATGATGAGAAGTACTGATATTCCCAAATATTGAAGCGTTGTCATTTTCCAGTTGTCTACTGCTGGGACTTTAAATGTCTCTTCACTTGCTTTACATTTGGGTCTCTGGAGGACATCCGTCTCTGTCTCAATTGTCTCAATTAAGTGAAATGACAATGTCAGCCAATGGGAATGCGAGACGGTCTCAACTAACCATCCAATAACCAATATGATTGGTTCCAATTATATTCACCCTCGCCCCAAATCCAATTTTCAGAAAACAAACCGAGGACCTGCGAGAACGGAGGTGGGGGATAGAAAGAAGATATGGCGGAAACTGAGCTTTTGTTTGAACGCGCTAGAAGTCGAGTTGTGACTCCTTTCACAGGAAGTGAGAATGAGTTGGTTTCTCATATAACGTTTGGATTCATGAGATACCCTGTAAGAGCTTTTGTGCACAAGCCTCTTCAGTGTCATACATGTAAAAGATGTGGTCATGTGTCAAGTGTGTGCAGAAGGGAAGAATATCGACTGAGGTAAAGACCGTTTCAAGATGGATATTCGACGGATTTTCGCGCTTTCAAACCTCAATAGCTTTCAAACCACTTGAGACACAGAATCCAAATAAATGTCATTATGTTGGAAAAATTGCGCACAACATTGCACAGGTCTTATTTTCCTGAGTTGGACATTAATTTGCTTTCCAGAGCTAATAAACACGTGGAAATGTGAGCAACATTTTGTATTCCTAGTTGAATTAGTTAGGGAGTGTAAACAAAGTACCAGCTTTTTTTTACATTCGAATTTCAATAGCGCATTGGTCATGTGGCCTATTTGACTGAAACAAGGTCCAGAATGTCCACTGACTACCCTTCGATATTGCACACCCTTTAGTTTGTCCATTTTCATCTCACAAGACTTTACATTAGTTTTTAAAAACGTAAAATGTCCATAGCTCCTTGGTCATGTGACCTAGTGACTTAAAATGAGGTTCAGAATGTCCACTGAGTGGGCCTACACATTGCACACCCTTTAGTTTATCAATGTTCAGAGGTGTTCGAACAGAGGTGCTTAAAGGAAGGGGCACAGGTAGGCCTCATGAAAAACTATGTTTCATATGCTCTTTTTAATCACAGTAACAGGCAGGAAATTGTCAGTCAGAGTGAGCTTGATAAGGTGAAATAATCATTTTCATAGCATCACTTTCATATACTGTACATTAAGACAAATCCTTCCATGTTGAGTATTAGAATGCAGTTTCCATAACCTGATAATGACTTGATATTTGAGTGCATTCACAACAAGCCACCTGCACACAACTTACAAAATGCAAAAGTGCATTTGAGGGTTCGTTTTTCTGATGAAAATAGTTATTTGATGCATGGCCTACTATTTCTAACTGGAAAAATACATTCCTATGTCTTTTGTGAGTAAAATCCTTTTTCCAAAATTGATTTAGGTACATTTTTGTGACGAGGTATGAGGGTTGTGATATGGGTCATTTAATAGTACAATCATTTAAGGGATCAATACATTTCTATGTTGCTTCCCCAGTATCTGCATGAACCATCAGGCCAAGTGTTTTTGGTTGACCCTGCTGGACAGAAAGAGGAGGAGGAATCGGAACACGCTGCATTCAAATTCAGGTCTTAGTTATTCCATTGTACTGGATCTAATACATATTAGCATTTTAACTACATTCATAAGTGTAATAATTTTTTATGACAAACTTTGAAAAACTCTCTTGGCTGCTGGCTCTGTCACTTTCAGACATGCGCAGAGCAGACTGAAAGGGGAAGGGTAGCTCTTGACTTGAACCACAGGGGTTCTCTATTTTTATGTAGTTGTCAGACAGCCGTATGATCAGTTCAAACCTATGATTTCAGAGTTCAACAAAGCCAATAACTGCTTCATGTGTGCCACTGATAAAGAACCTGGATGTGGCCCAAAGACTGACTGGGTTAGTAACTTTATTTAACATGTTTATAACATTTTGACAACAGTGACAGCGTGTAAGGACAATATATGATATAACACAATGGATGGCTAATTCGTCATTTGTCATACTGCATTGATATTTTATATTATTTATAACGTGTTACGCTTTGTTTTGTTTTAGATTGAATGTTTTGCATGCCCGCGGTGGTTCCATGTGAAGACAAAATAGTTCAACAAAATATTTCAACAGTATAAAGAACACAAACTGTATAAAGAACACACACTGAAGAGGCTCTGAAATATATATCAACCGGGGATAAAGAGAAAGTTAACACTGAAAATGTTTCATACTAATTTGAAGGTCTGTTGACATGTTGGAAAATATTAATGGTCTACAATTTCTGTTTAATTTGTCAATATTACATTTTTATTCCTTGATTTACTGGCCACCATTACTGTGGTTATATTATATGTTCAGTATATGTATTGACCAGCAAACCCACTGCAGCCTACCTCACTAGCGCACTCTCCATCCCTGCTTTGGACAATTAATAGCATGACTCTCGTACTTTGCCCTTTTCCTTTATGGTTGATATTAACGACGAAATTAGATATTATCTGTCTCTCTCCTATTGTGTACCGCTGTTAAATACTTTGTAAAAATAAAACACAGGTGGAAAAAGTACTTAGAACTACCAATTATTATAGATAAATATTAAAGAAAAGGGTAAACACAACACTGGACTGAACGCCCTAATTGGCAAACTAATATTAATGTACAACAATATAGAAGAGACATAACTAGAGGTTATGCAATATTAAAAATGCAAAATTTTAAATGATTAAAAATGCATGTTACACCGCGTTATTTTACAGTACAATCAGGAGTGTGCAATACAGAAGGGTACATTCTGAACCATGTTTGAAGTCACTAGGTCACATGACCAAGGAGCTACTGAAATTTTAAATTTGGAAAAATTAATGTAATGTAAAAACATGTGAGATGAAAATGGACAAACTAAAGGGTGAGAAATATAAAACGGTAGTCAGTGGACATTCTGGACCTTGTTTGAGTCAAGTAGGTCACATGACCAATGAGCTATTGAAATTTGAATGTAAAAAAAGCTGGTACTTTGTTTACGCTCCTTAACTAATTCAACTAGGAATACAAAATGCTGCTCACATTTCCACATGTTTATTAGCTCTGGAAAGCGAATTAATGTCCAAATCATAGAAATAAGACCGGTGCAATGTTGTCTGCATAATAATATAATACAACATAATGACATTTATTTGGAGTCTGTGGCTCAAGTGGTTTGAAAGCTATTGAGGTTTAAAAGTTCGAATATCCGTCGAATATCCAACTTCAAACGGTCGATATTCTTCCCTTCTACACAAACTTGACACATGACCACATCTTTTACATGTATGACACTGAAGAGGCTTGTGCACGAAAACTCTTACAGGGTATCTCATGAATCCTAACGTTATATGAGAAGGGAGAGACTCCTCATCAAAGAGTAGCATGGATGAAGTGAACTTTTCTCCGTTCACCATACAGGTCAATCGACGTGCACCAAACACTCCATCGATGTCTTCAGTTATATCGTGTGGTTTTACTTCTTGCGCGAACCCAGAAGTAACCCGCTTGATAGGCGCCCTGCTACGAAAATCCATGCAGAAAACATTCCACTCTGATCTTTTCGAGTCTTTAAAACACGCTTCTTCTGCTCCGCAGACACACAAAACAAATCTAAATAGGACCAATCTCGTGACTGGAGACGATACACGAGTCTAGTGGTTTCCTATTTTAGAACACAAGTTGAGTTCTTGTTTCCCTTTTTCTTCGCCACTGTAACCGACTCATTCTCACTTCCTGTGAAGGGAGTCACAACTAAACTCCTAGCGCTGTCAGAACGAAACCTCGTTTCCGCCATATCTTCCTTCTATCCCCCACCTCCGTTCTCGCACGTCCTCGGTTTGTTTTCTGAAAATTGGATTTGGGGCGAGGGCGAATATAATTGGAACCAATCATATTGGTGGTTGGATGGTTATTTGAGACTGTCTCGCATTCCCAAATCACAATCAAATTAAATTTTATTGGTCACATACACATATTTAGCAGATGTTATTGCGGGTGTAGCGAAATGCTTGCTGGTGTTCCTAGCTCTGACAGCGCAGTAGTATCTAACAATTCACAACAATACACAAATCTAAAAGTAAAATAATGGAATTGAGAAATATATAAATATTAGGATGAGCAATGTCAGTGGCATTGACTAAATACAGTAGAATAGAATACAGTATATACATATGAGATGAGTAAAGCAGTATGTAAACATTATTAAAGTGACTAGTGTTCCATTATTTAAAGTGGCCAGTGGATTCCATGTCTATAATATATGGGGAAGCAACCTCTATGGTGCAAGGTTGAGTAGCCGGGTGGTACTTTGCTAGTGATGGCTATTTAACAGTCAGCTTTGATGAACCTGTACTGACCTAGCCTTTTGGATGACAGAAGGGTAACCCGGCCGTGGCTTGGGTGGTTGATGTTTTTGATCTTTTTAGCCTTCCTGTGACATCGGGTGCTGTAGGTGTCCTGGAGGGCAGGCAGTGTGCCCCCTGTGATGCGTTGGGCAGACCGTACCACCCTCTGGAGAGCCCTGCGAGACATAGGTGTCCGCGACGTGGCTGGTTTTCCCTTTGTAATCCGTTATTGTCTGTAGACCCTGCCACATACGTCCAAGTGTCTGAGCCCTTGAATTGCGCATCTGTAACGGATGTGAAATGGCTAGCTAGTTAGCGGTGGTGCGTGCTAATAGCTTTTCAATCGGTGACGTCACTTGCTCTGAGACCTTGAAGGAGTGGTTCCCCTTGTGTTGGCCGCAGCTTTTGTGGAGTGATGGGTAACGATGCTTCGAGGGTGACTGTTGATGTGTGCAGAGCGTTCCTGGTACGCGCCCAGGTCGGGGCGAGGGGATGGACGTAAAGTCTATGCTATTACATTGATGATGTTGACCCGGATCACTGCTTGCTGCGGAAAAGGAGGAGGTCAAAAGGGGGGTGAGTGTAACGGATGTGAAATGGCTAGCTGGTTAGCGGTGGTGCGCGCTAATAGCGTTTCAATCGGTGATGTCACTTGCTCTGAGACCTTGAAGGAGTGGTTCCCCTTGCTCTGCAAGGGCCGCAGCTTTTGTGGAGTGATGGGTAACGATGCTTCGAGAGTGACTGTTAATGTGTGCAGAGCGTCCCTGGTTCGCGCCCAGGTCGGGGCGAGGGGACGGACGTCAAGTCTATACTGTTATACATCCACTTGGTCTCTGTACTGATGACCATATTCCCAGTCACCTTGCCATGGTTAAATGCGGTGGTCCGTGCTTTCAGTTTTGCGGGAATGCTGCCATCTATACACGATTTCTGGTTTGGTTGGTTTTATTAGTCACCGTTGGAACAACATCCCCTATACACTTCCTGATGAACTCAGTCACTGATATGGGTGTAAGATGGTATAGTAATGCTATCTGTTGGTAAATGTTAATTACTGCAACTCCAGTGTTTTACCGGTGTGCTTGAAATACCCGGATGTATTGCAATGTACTGAACAAGACTAGTTACTCGCATCAATATCTCTGTCTTGTCATTTAACATTCAAACATGATGTCAGAGTCGGATAACTAACCATGATTTCCCGCAAATTAGAGTCACCTGGTCTGGTTTACCAAAAAAAATGCTTATTTGAGTAAAAGTTTGCCGAAATTGATCTTAGCTTGAGTGAGTTTGCTAGTTAGCTTCAGTGTTGTTAGCACCGGTTAGACATGGCCGCGAACATTCCCCCTCCCGTCGCTATGAAGCTCAGCGGAGATTGGAGCACGAACGTTTAGAGGTGAATGGGAGGATTATGCACTAGCAACGGGACTTCTGGAAAGGGACGATGAGGTGGTAGTGGCTGCCACTTTGACGGACTATAATGGGAACTGAATGCCGACAAGTATACAAACACAACCTGAACCTAACAGCAGCTCAGCAAGGTAACGCAACAGTTGTTCTTGATGCTCTTGAACGTTACTTTAAGCCAGCAAAGAACGTTATCTGCAAGCGTTACGTTTTCAGTTGTTGCAAACAGGAGGACGAGGAGTCCATTGACAGCTTTGTCACTAGGCTAAGGGAAATGGCAGCTAGCCATATGTGACTATGGTGCTTTAAGAGATGAAGTGGTCAGAGATAAGATAATGCGTGGCATAACTGATGAGGGTACGCGCAGGAGTTTGCTGAGAGAACGTGACCTAACACGGAACCCAAACCGTCTGCACGCGTGCGCCATCGTGCATAAATGTATTTTGTCCCTCTACACCAAACGCGTCATCAACACGCAGGTTAAAATGTCAAAACAAACTCTGAACCAATTACATTAATTTGGGGCCAGGTCAAAAAGCACTAAACATTTATGGCAATTTAGCTAGTTAGCTTGCACTTGCTAGCTAATGTGTCCTATTTAGCTAGCTTGCTGTTGCTAGTTAATTTGTTCTGGGATATAAACATTGAGTTGTTATTTTACCTGAAATGCACAAGGTCCTCGCAACCAGGAACCAACCCAACGCCAGAAAATATCCCAGTCCACGTGATCAAAATAATCTTGAAGCATGGATTCCGGTTGGTCAGACCAGTGTTGAATAGACCTTAGCACTAGTACTTTCTGTTTGAGTTTCTGCCTATAGGAAGGGAGGAGCAAAATTAAGTTGTGATCTGATTTGCCCGAAGCGAGGGCGGGTCTTGTAGATCGCGAAAAGGCGAGTAAGCTAGTGTTTTCCATAAACGAGTCCTACAGGCAAGGTGTTGATAGAACTTCAATAGCATTTTCCTCAAATTTGTTTTGCTAAAATCCCCAGCTACAATAAAGGTGGCCTCAGGATATGTGGTTTCCATTTTGTATAAAGTCCAGTGTAGTTCCTTGAGCTCTTTCTTTTCTTTCATTTTGTATGCGCTTTTTAGCATACACAAGAGGCTTAGGCCTATTTAATTACATTTTACAAGTCTATTAGGGACGTATTCTATCAGTAACGTATTCTACCAATAAATCTCCTTAAAAACACATCCCTATAGAACAATCCTTAAATAGCTTTTAAGGCATAGAAACCGTAAATGGCTTGTTAACAGGAAATACATTTATTTCCATGACAGAATTAAAAAGCTATTTTGGACTGACCAATGTAGATGTTTTCAAATACATGTAATTTAAAAAGGTAAATATCATGAAATTTAAATTTGAAATCTTGTGAACATCAGAGTAACCTTGAGGGAATAATATTTGTCTGAAAGAGATATTGTTATGATAAATCAAATATACAAAAACTTGCAGAGAGCATATTCAACTGAAAATCTTATTAAAAAAAATATAAACTATTGGAAACAAGACTTAAAAAGAACTGATGTTGGTACATGATTGAGGGAATGTCGGCACATAACTAACAAAATTAGATTACGAAACTGTAGGCTACGCTAACAGTATAATACAATGTACATAATGTATTATACAAGATACATAATTCACAAATTCTACAGCACAATGGTAGAAACATATCCTAAGTGTAAAGCTAACAGTGACTCAATAATCCATGCTTTCTGGGAATGCTATAAAGTCCAAAAAATGATGGGAGGAGCCAGAACGTTGGCTGTCAGAAGTAGCCTATTACAATGTAAACGTACTTGTAATCCGTCTGTCTGCCTCTTTCTAGACCTGGTATATTTGGGTGTAGTGAGATACCCGATGGGTTGGATAATTATCTCATCCCTCATCTTGAAAAAAACAATACTAAAAACGTGGAAATCAACCTGTCAGCCATCATGAACAGAATTGGTGCATGGACGACTGAGATTTTTTGTTGTTGTACACTTTCAGGCCATGTGGCAAACAATAATGCAGGCACTAGGGATGGGGGTGTGAGCATGCGCGTCTGGGCAGATGAGATGTAGTCGTTGTTTGTGCGTGTCTGTAAGTTATTGTTCATATGTGTATGTTTGTATCTGGTGTTAATAAATAACTATTTTAACTATTAAATAGATAGAAAAAGTAAGTAGGGGAGGTGCATCTGCGACAGCCGGACATTAAAGTAGTTTTCAAACAGCAAGGCTCAGATCAACATCACAGTGTTGGCATTGTTTATAAAATGTCATTTAAATTTTCAAAATAAACATGCATTTAAACCCCCATATCACACACGTTGTTGCAAAGGCTTGTGTGTCGCCTACTGGTTAAATTCGTGTATTTTCGCACGAATTAAGTAGCACATAAATTCGTGTATTTTCGAACGAATTGAACCACACAAAAATGCACAACAACGCACGAAATCTGCTGAAATACATTTTGTACATACATGCGCGAATTGAATGTGAGGCTGGGCTGCACACACCCACAAACTAAAATCACAATGTGCGTAGGCTACATTGTACAATCACTTAGTGAGAGAGACTCAAATCACATTTATTTGCATATATTCAAAGTTTCGCATGGGTCAAATTAAAGCACCCTAATGATTGGGTGACAAACCTACAATGTGATGGCTGCAGGATGAAGTTTGTAAAGAGCAAATGCAGAAACTTGCAGTCGACTGCAGTCAAAACTTCATGACATTTGATCACAGGATTTTTGTAACGTTCATGCAGTTGACATGGAGATGCAAGTCAGAAAATGTGTATCCCCAGAATGCAATACATTTTGACTTGACAAAGGGGATCAGCTCGAACGCGCCCATTGAGATGAGCACAATGCAACACATATTTTCTCACCGGGTATCTGCGCATGTGCAAGGGATTGCTTCAGGTTGCTAAAAAAGTGGTAGCTACGGGACCAAAACAGCAGAGAGTTTAGCCTTGCGCTTCAAAGCTACACGGCCCGGTTTCCCGATAGTGATGGAATTTATGCTCCAAGAAAGATATTATCACAATCGCTTCAAATATTAAGGCGGCTTATTATAATGCTTACTCTATAATAATGCTCTAAATCGAGATTTGGCACGTTAGGCTACACATCATGTAATATATTGAGACAAATTACAGAGCCTACAAGTATCAAAATATACCTCAATTGATTGAACATTAAATGTATTTCAATATTATTAGCCCACTGTATTTATATTTTAATGCAGTCATCTCGATTTTAATTTGAAGCATATTTTTACATATTGCTGGTTTGTATCAATTGCAAAGATAGTGGTAACTATTTGTAGTCGACTTTGAAGATATCAGTGTTAGATTACGAGCTTTTTCAAGTGCAACATTAATCAAGATTACTTTGGGAAACAATGCAGAGATTTAAAGATGTTCCTATGAAGGTTATACCTTTCTTTGGCTTTTGGGAAACCGGGACCAGGTTGTGGCAATTGACCCACTACAGTTTACTTTGTGCATCTACGTTATCTCGCTGTCTACCTTTAAACCTAACCTAACCATCACCTTATGCATTATGCCGAGTTCAAAACTACTGGAAACTCGGAACTCTCCGACCTCAATGTGTTCAAGACAACTGGGAACAAGGGGAAAAATACGAAATCCGAATGGGAAAAATCGTTTTGAATTTTGAACGGTCTTCCAACTCGGAATTCGAACTCGGGCCTCTTTCTGATGTCGTGATTTTACAAGTTGTCTTGAACACACCATTACTGCGCCACAGCTGCATGGAGTGACATCCCCTAAAACAAAAAATGTCTCATAGCCTCGCACAAATAGGCATCTTTCTGTCCCTAACACTAAAATTAAATAATATAAAAATGAAAAATAACTGTGTTTTTTTTATTTAAAAAAACAACAACTAGTAAAGTGGCCCTGAAAACTAATTTAAACTGAATTTCAAATTAAAATCTGAAAATGAATTTTAAACAATTTAAACACACACACACAGTATGATTTGTGCCCTTTTGTCTTTGCTACTGAACAACACATTCATATTTTATTTGTTTGATTCCAGATCTGTTGGGAGCTGTGAATGCTGAAGTCAATACATTGACAGGGAGAGAGAGGCAGTCTGTCACTCTACACACTGGACTAACTGGACTACAGGCTGATAAGATATTTTGGTTCTTTGGTCCAGTCATTCCAAACACCTCAATAGTTGAGAGTCAGGTCATCAGAGGAGAGAACATCACAGAATTCAAAGGAAGATTCCGAGAGAAACTGCAGCTGGACAGAGAAACTGGATCTCTCACCATCAGAAATCTCACCCTCAACAACTCTGGAGTTTATCAGCTAGACTTTTTCAATACACACAAAACATCTCAGAGATTCTATCTAACTGTCTATGGTGAGTATTGTTTTTTTATATATAACAAGGTTTCAAGTGGGACCCAATGCCCATACCTTACAGTAATAGGTGTGACACAAAACATTACACAGTGCCTATAATATTCGCCCCCAGTGGACTTTTTAACATTTTGTTGTGTTACAAAGTGGGGTTGACATGGATTTAGACCAATAGGGTTGTTTTGTCATTAATCTACACAAAATACTCCATAATGTCAAAGTGAAAAGAAAACTCTATAAAATGTTCAACCCACTTTGTTAGAACAAGCCTAAAATAGTTCAGGATTAAGATTGGCCTAACAAATCACATACTCTGTGTGAAATAATATAATAATATGATTTTTGAATGACTACCCCTTAAGCGTCGCCCTTCAGCGTCGTCAGGATATGTCCGGTGTAGGCTGTCATTGTAAATAAGAATTTGTTCTTAACTGACTTGCCTAGTAAATTGAAGGTCATTTAAAAAATAATAATAATTCAATCCATCCCATTTTGTAGCACAATAAAATACTTATTATAGGCACTATATTATTATTATTATAATACATAATAATAATAATTATTATTATTATTATATAATAGGCTATATTATAATGCTAGCCATGTTGTTGCAGTTTTTTTCAATCACTTTGGCACATTTTTCTGATGTAAGGTATATTTTCAAAACTCTTGGTACAACAACCTTTGAATTAGGATTCATTTGAGGTCAAAACATCTTAAAACCCTGAGTCATTCATGAAAAATCCTGTTTTCTTCAGAAAATAACATGAACATTGGATTTAGTCACCAATACTGTATATCAGAGAATGATACAGGCTCACTCAATTTTACTGTGGCATTTAATCTAATAGCACAAAATACATGATACAATTTTCAAAACAGATATTTTTGAAGTGCTGAATAGAATTAAAATTAGAGGATAAATAACATTTCCCATTTTTGTATTAAATTTTGGAGCATGTTGAGATTTTTTTTTTACTTTTGCCTTATAGAGTACAAACGAAGAAGAAATCGTGAAATATAGGATTATCAGAGAATCAACAATATCAACAATATCTACAGCTGTGTGGCTGCCAACCCAGTCAGCAACCAGACAACCAAACTCAACATTGAAACACTCTGCCTTCAGTTTGTAGGTATGTCATTAATGGTAATGTGCAACATTTTCTTTGTTATTGGGCTGGTTAATTAGTTTATTTGGATCCCCTGTCACTTCTATTCTTCCAGCACTGTGGGTTAGACACCAGATAAAACAGTCATATTTATCGACAGGAACAGCCCACACAGACAGCATTCAGTTACATTATTTTTTGCTATTGATTAAATTAAGCAAAAAAGTAGAACAATTTAGCAACACTATCAAATTAAATTATGAGAAGAAACAGGGTAAAGTGTATATATTGTTTTGGGACTCATCAGTCAGAGTCTGATCCTAATCTAATCACAATCGTTGTGATAGTCCTTGGAATAGGCCTAACGTTATTTATCGTAATATGCTGCATCTGGAAAAGGAAATATATTAAAGGTAAGTGACATCCTTCTTGAGTAGCCTAAAGACAAAGTACTCCTGTCATGGTTGATACTGTATGGTATGAGCAGTGTTGAAATACGCAATTGTTTTTGTGCTCACTGTACAGGGTGCTCTTTATCCACCTCAGGGAGTCCAGAAGAGGAGGACTCTGTGGTGTAGCCTACTCTGTCAGACCCTGCATTTTTATTTATTTTTATTTTACTAGGCAAGTCAGTTAAGAACAAATTCTTATTTTCAATGACGGCCTAGGAACAGTGGGTTAACTGCCTGTTTAGGGGCAGAACGACAGATTTGTACCTTGTCAGCTCGGGGATTTGAACTTGCAACCTTTCGGTTACAAGTCCAACGCTCAATTTCATCTTCTCATCTCCCCATTGAAGAAAAAGAACCCATTAGACTGTGTCCCTGCCACTGTAAAAACAGAATGTACATTTTGTCATGAACAAAGGATGTGTTTTATGCAGCAAATAATCCCTCCTCTACACTGTACCAACTTCTGACTACAATTGTATTACTAAAGGAGTATTTTAATACTTAAACAAAGAGTCTGTGTTTCCTTTCCATTACTAATGTATGTTTGATAATTATATAGACCTGATCATTTGTTGAAGAAATTGACCAACAGTTGAATAAATATTTACATTTTTTTTTAAAGATAGCCTTTAAGGGGAATTCCACCACTTTTCAACCTTATATTCATTATTTCCAGTATCAAAGAAGTGTCTACAGTGCACTTCTATGATCTGTGGTTAAAAAATGCTTCTGTGACATCAAGGTGCTCCTCACTTCACTACGATTCTCATGTTTGAAAATCAGTTTTATAAATGTTTTATATATATATTTGTTTACCCCATTTTTCGGTATCCAATTGGTAGTTAGACTTGTCTCATGGCTTCAACTCCCTTACGGACTCGGGAGAGGTGAAGGTCGAGAGCCGTGCGTCCTCAGAAACACAACCCAACCAAGCTGCACTGCTTCTTGAAACAATGCCCACTAAACCCAGAAGCCAGCCACACTACTGTGTCAGAGGAAACCGCATACACCTGGTGATGGTGTCAGTGTGCACTGCACCCGTCCCGCTACAGGAGTGAGTCGCTAGAGCGCGATGGGACAAGGACATCCCTGCTGGCCAAACACTCCCCTAACCTGGACAACGCTGGGCCAATTGTTCACCGCCCCATGGGATTCCTGGTCCCGGCCGGCTGCGACAGAGCCAGGATTCAAACCCAGAATCTTTAGTGCCACAGCTCGTTCTGCGATGCAGTGCCTTAGACCACCGCCGATGCCATCACATGAATACATTTATGTATTTTTTCCACAAAATGTATACATGCACCATTTTCACATATGTAGAGACTGGAATTGTGATGGAGAAATTGAAAATGAGGTTGAAAAGTGGTGGAATTGCCCTTAAACTTTTGGCTATTTACTGTATTACAAAAGTCATATTGAACTTTGTTTGGTTGACATCGGGACCAAATATCAACATTTAAAATATACTTTATATATCTAATGGTAGGATAGTTTCATCTGAGCCACTGGCTCAATCCTATTATTTTACTTACATTTTTGGTTTATTTGGAGACCTAAATCCAACATATCACTTGTTAACTTGTCGACACGTTAATAGGCTATTTACTGTATTACACAAGTGATTTTGAATTGTGTTTGGTTGCCAATGCAACCAAATATCAACATTTGAAGGAGATGTATCTTTTGTTTTAGTCTGGCTTTAATTCCAGTTCGTCTACAAATGAATAATTGATGCGTCAGATTCACATCTCCATCTCAACCAAAAATCACAGTTAAAGAATAGCACTAAATCAAATCAAACTTGATTTAAGGTGCATTTAATGTTTGATTGGTTTGATTTAGTACTAACTCTTAATTTTTGGTTGAGATGGAGACGTGAATACCACATGTCAATTATGTTAAAATGATAAATCAACCAAAGCTTCAAACCCAAGGCCTATATGTATTATCTATTTTTAGTTGGACCCTTTGTTGAATTTTAAACAATAGCTATAAAGGCCTAAATAGTATAATTGATAAATGAATTGTAAAGTATGGTTACGTTTCATTTGCTTTGTTAAACATATCCTTTGGAATGACTTCGAAAGCAACAGTGAATCTATTTAGTTATTTAGAGATCTCTCAATCATTCTCACAATAGCACATTGGTAATAGTCAGTGAGAAATATCAAAGATGGGCTTAATTAAGACCCTGGATGGGAGACCAAATGGGTAGCTGTATATAGATTAACTCTCCAGTAGGAGGTGTTGCCCAGCCTATTGGTTTTTTTCTGATAGTGAGTATAACGTTGAAGATCTGATGTCGTTTCAAAAGTACAAAATCAACATATGTTAAACAAGGTTTGTCTATGTTGAAAATTGGTTACCATGATGACATACACTGAGTATCCAACACATGCTCTTTCCATGACATACTGTAGACTGACCAGGGGATTCCAGGTGAAAGCTTCGATCCCTTGTTTTTTTTATACATATTTTTGTATTGAACCTTTATTTAACGAGGCAATTGATGTCACCCATTGATGTCACCTACTAAATCGACTTCAATCAGTGTAGATGAAGGTGAGGAGACAGGTTAAATAAGGATTGTTTTTAAAGCCTTCAGACATGGAGTATGTATGTGTGCCTTTCAGAAGGAGAATGGGTTTCCCGTTCTTCTCTCCTCTGTACCAGGACAAGGTTACTTCTTTCCCGTTCACCACAGAACACACCACAGGACACACCACAGAACACACCACAGGACAGCTCCCACTGACCAACCGACTGTCGACTGAGGGATTATGTGGGGTGTTTCTGATGTTAGGAGTAGGCACTGAAGCTGGGACACCAGGAGACCAACAGTTATTACAGTGATTATTGGGCACAACATTGACTAACGGTCACATTTATCATGAACAATGAGGAAAGGGAATGTGTGTGTTTACCATGAACAATGTAATTCTGAATACAGATCTTGTTCGATGTTGATTGAAAACTAGTCTCTTGACTTGATTTAAAACATAGTCACCGTAGACTGTGAAAATGATATTGTGGTAGGTGACCTGTTCACTGATGATTTGAAGCTGATAAAGTCCAGCGTCGTTGATGGTGAGGTTTCTGATGGTGAGAGAGATCCAGTCTGAGCATCCATCTGTAGTCGGTCTTTGAACGGCGCAGAAGCAAAGTTTGGTAAGAGAATTACGGTTTGTGCCGTCATTCTGATAACTCAATTGATTGACCATGGCATGGAATCATCTCGGTTTTCATTTCAACCATATTTTTATACATTGCTGGAATGTATCAATTGCAAAGAGTGTTAACGTGATATGTGGTCGACTATGAAGTTATCATCGTTAGATTACGAGCTTTTTGAAGTGCAACAATAATAAAGATTGCTTTGGGAAACAGCTCGGGGATTTAAAGATGTTCCTATGAAGGTTCTACTGATTAACTTTTTGGGCTTTTGGGAAACCGGGACCAGGTTGTGACAATTGACCCCGTTTACTTTGTGCATCTACGTCATCTCGCTGTCTTCACATACGACTAAAACAAACCCTCAGCGCCGCAATACCGCTAGACCAAACCGAGTATCGCCCAGGTTGGCACACTGTCACAAGTAATAAAAACAAGGACGAAACACAAACGAGATGGTACAGCAGAGCACCCCGATGGAGAGGCTAGCTAGCTGCTCTAAACTATTGAATAGCTGCGGGTAGCCTATACTTCTGCGCTTATACACTAACATAGACCGCTTACCAAGCGAACCCTTTCTGGAATCCGCCGATAAAAGGAAGAGGTGAAAGTAGTGACCCGAAAGCGCCACCATGAACACTGGAACAATCTATACAAAAAGAGGGAGGGGCCTAACTGCCCTAACTTCAACTATTAACCGTGCGCCCGCCTGAAAGCGTAGAGAGCGTAAAGTGGCCGTGAAGAGACCTAAAGTCACAGTAATAGAGAACTATAAAATGACAACGCTTCAATATTTGGGAATATCAGTACTTTTCATCATCGGTAAGTAGGCTATTCCTATAAAAATTGTACTTCGTGTCGGTGTTTGTTTTTACCCCCAATTCACAAGACTCCTGAACAGGTAATCAAATGGCTACCCGTACGATTTCCATTATGTTCCCCCATAAAACCTCTTTTACATGGCTGCTACTCTCTGTTTATCATAAATTCATAGTCACTTTAACCATATCTACATGTACATGCTACCTCAATCAGCCCGACCAACCGGTGCCTGTATATAGCCTCGCGACTGTTATAGCCTCGCTACTTTTATTTTTCACTGTCTTTTTTTACTGTTGTTCTCATTCCTTTAATTACCTATTGTTCACCTAATACCTTTTTGCACTGCTGGTTACAACAGGCAGGTCTCCTCATAATGTGTAGGCTAGCCTATTAGAGATTGCTTTGGAATAACAGCTCGGAGATTTTAAAGATGTTCCTATGAAGGTTCTACTGATTAACTTTGTACTGCTTTTGGGAAACCGAGCCCTAGGTTGTGGCCATAGACCCAGTACTTCAGTTTAATTTGTGGTGTCTACGTAATCTTGCTGAGTTTACCTTTAAACCTAACCTATAACCTTAAACCTAAAAATACATGTTTTTATAAAACTTAAACTAAATAAAAACTAGTAAAGTGGATCTGAAAACAAACTTAAGGTCAACTGAATTTCAAATTAAAACAAAACTATAATAACCTTGACACACACACACAGAATGATATGTGCCTTTTGTCTTTGCTACTGAACAACACATTAATATTTTATTTGTTTGATTCCAGATCTGTTGGGAGCTGTGAATGCTGAAGTCAATACATTGACAGGGAGAGAGAGGCAGTCTGTCACTCTACACACTGGACTAACTGGACTACAGGCTTACAAGATATTTTGGTTCTTTGGTCCAGTCATTCCAAACACCTCAATAGTTGCGAGTCAGGTCATCAGAGGAGAGAACATCACAGAATTCAAAGGAAGATTCCGAGAGAAACTGCAGCTGGACAGAGAAACTGGATCTCTCACCATCAGAAATCTCACCCTCAACAACTTTGGAGTTTATCAGCTAGACTTTTTCAATACACACAAAACATCTCAGAGATTCTATCTAACTGTCTATGGTGAGTATTGGTTTTTTATATATAACAAGGTTTCAAGTGGGACCCAATGCCCATACCTTACAGTAATAGGTGTGACACAAAACATTACACAGTGCCTATAATATTCGCCCCCAGTGGACTTTTTCACATTTTGTTGTGTTACAAAGTGGGGTTGACATGGATTTAGACCAATAGGGTTGTTTTGTCATTAATCTACACAAAATACTCCATAATGTCAAAGTGAAAAGAAAACTCTATAAAATGTTCAACCCACTTTGTTAGAACAAGCCTAAAATAGTTCAGGATTAAGATTGGTTTTACAAATCACAAACTCTGTGTGAAATAATATAATAATATTATTTTTGAATGACTACCCCTTCCTGTGTACCTGATAGGCTACATACAACATCTGAAGGTCCCTCAGTTGAGTAGTGAATTTGAAGCACAGATTCAACCACACAGACCAGAGAAATGTTCAATACCTCATCCAGGCTGTATCACAACCGGTCGTGATTAGGAGTCCCAAAGGGCTGCGCACAATTGGTGCAGCATCGTCAGGGTATGTCCGGTGTAGGTTGTCATTGTAAATAAGAATTTGTTCTTAACTGACTTGCCTAGTAAATTGAAGGTAATTTAAAAAAAAATAAAAAAAATCAATCCATCCCATTTTGTAGCACAATAAAATACTTATTATAGGCACTATATTATTATTATAATACATGACAATAATAATAATTATTATTATATAAGCTATATTATAATGCTAGCCATGTTGTTGCCGTTTTTTTTCAATCACTTTGGCACATTTTTCAGATGTAAGGTATATTTTCAAAACTCTTGGTACAACACTTGTAATGCTCCATGTCTTATGTTCAGAACCTTTGAATTGGGATTCATTGGAGGTCAAAACATCTTTCAACCCTGAGATTCATGAAAAATCACGTTTTCTTCAGCAAATAACATGAACATTGGATTTAGTCACCAATACTGTATATCAGAGAATGATACAGGCTCACCAATTAGTAATTTTATTGTAACATTTAATCTAATAGCACAAAATACATGATACAATTTTCAAAACGGATATTTTTGAAGTGCTGAATAGAATTAAAAATAGAGGATAAATAACATTTCCCATTTTTAATTAAATTTTGGAGCATGTTGAGATTTTTTTTTGACTTACTGAAACAGTTTTTGAAAAGAAATCGTGAAATATAGGATTATTGTGGCATGAATTGTCTAACAGAAGCCTTCAGTAAAAGGAATTGATGTAGTATACTGTATGCCATTTCTGCCCCAAGCAACATTGCACAATATAAACTTTTGTGACTTGTCACTGTAACTACTACAGTATCACCAGCTAAAATCATAATCTTATAGTGTATCAATTAAATTCTGATATTTACAACACCATTGTAGCGATTGTTATTATGTCCCCAGTCACCGAATCTAAAGCCGTATTATGAATAGGCCTAACCAGACATTGAGAATGGAAACGGTTTAGGCGAATCACATGTATGTTCTTGTAATAATGTGGGGTTAGTCATGTTATCCGATGTCTTGTTTTTTGATCACCTGTCAGATAAAAATAACCATGTTTAGAGTTTGTGGTCGAACGCCGACAATTGGATTGTGCGCGCAAAACCTCATGTTGTGCTTTGCTCCGTAGCCTAAAATGCTCTGTCTAATCATGTATTTAGCCTAGGCATACTTATCGAAACTTAACTATAATGTGATCATATATAACAATTACAACGTGGAGGTATATCAAAACTAATATTAAACAATTTCCTTGTTTATTGTTCATTTCCTGGTACGAGTTTTGACTGTCAAACAGTGGGTGCGTTCGAGCTCATAGTTTATTCAGTGTAGCCTACGGGTATAATGGCAACAGCTTATGCAAGAGGAGGCAGGAGCTGTATGTTATTTTTGTTTGTATGTTGTGTTAAGTCATCGGCATAATTCTTCACTTTCTAAATTAAAAGCCTCAGTCTGGCAAGAAAATACTTTGAATATAAATGCAAATTGAAAGGGTGATTTTGTGCAGTGAACAAGTGACTGTTTGTTGCACTCAGTCAATTGAGAATGTGCTTAGTTTTGAATTGAGCAGTTTTGATCTGTTTAGATTTGTGCTTAAAGTTGTGAAAATGTACACATACTTGTGAAAATTGCACCAAAGTGATAAATAAAAAACTGAATGTGCTCACCACACCTTTGTTACTAGTGAGAGTTGTCCTCCTACCCAGAGGACCAATATTAATGACATGAATCTGTGTTGAATCATTGTTTTCATTTTAAAATCCCAGCTCCAGTACCACTTCCTCAAGTCAGAAAAATCCCTCAAGGTGATTTTCTGGACAGTTCATCAGAGAAGGGGAGCTGTTCAGTGGTGTGTTCTGTGGAGAACCGGAGAGACATGACCCTGTCCTGGTACAGAGGAGAGAAGAGACTCAACCAGACCAGCCTCTCCACCAACCTGTCTCTCCCTCTGGAGATAAAGCTACAGGACAACAACATCTACAGCTGTGTGGCTGCCAACCCAGTCAGCAACCAGACAACCAAACTCAACATTGAAACACTCTGCCTTCAGTTTGTAGGTATGTCATTAATGGTAATGTGCAACATTTTCTTTGTTATTGGGCTGGTTAATTAGTTTATTTGGATCCCCTGTCACTGCTATTCTTCCAGCACTGGGGGTTAGACACCAGATAAAACAGTCATATTTATCGACAGGAACAGCCCACACAGACAGCATTCAGTTACATTATTTTTTGCTATTGATTAAATTAAGCAAAAAAGTAGAACAATTTAGCAACACTATCAAATTCAATTATGAGAAGAAACAGGGTAAAGTGTATATATTGTTTTGGGACTCATCAGTTTGTTCCCTGTTTTTATTCCGACAGAGTCTGATCCTAATCTAATCACAATCGTTGTGATAGTCCTTGGAATAGGCCTAACGTTATTTATCGTAATATGCTGCATCTGGAAAAGGAAAGATATTAAAGGTAAGTGACATCCTTCTTGAGTAGCCTAAAGACAAAGTACTCCTGTCATGGTTGATACTGTATGGTATGAGCAGTGTTGAAATACGCAATTGTTTTTGTGCTCACTGTACAGGGTGCTCTTTATCCACCTCAGGGAGTCCAGAAGAGGAGGACTCTGTTGGTGTAGCCTACTCTGTCAGACCCTGCATTTTTATTTATTTATTTTCATTTTACCTTTATTTAACTTGGCAAGTCAGTTAAGAACAAATTCTTATTTTCAATGACGGCCTAGGAACAGTGGGTTAACTGCCTGTTTAGGGGCAGAACGACAGATTTGTACCTTGTCAGTTCGGGGATTTGAACTTGCAACCTTTCGGTTACAAGTCCAACGCTCAATTTCATCTTCTTCCCCATTGAAGAAAAAGAACCCATTAGACTGTGTCCCTGCCACTGTAAAAACAGAATGTACATTTTGTCATGAACAAAGGATGTGTTTTATGCAGCAAATAATCCCTCCTCTACACTGTACCAACTTCTGACTACAATTGTATTACTAAAGGAGTATTTTAATACTTAAACAAAGACTCTGTGTTTCCTTTCCATTACTAATGTATGTTTGATAATTATATAGACCTGATCATTTGTTGAAGACATTGACCAACAGTTGAATAAATATTTACATTTTTTTTTAAAGATAGCCTTTAAGGGGAATTCCACCACTTTTCAACCTTATATTCATTGTTTCCAGTACCAAACCAGTGTCTCCAGCGCACTTTGTGTATGAGTGTCTACAGCTTCCCATGTGTTTGAAGAATGGTCCACCGCCCAAAGGACATTCACTCAACTTGACACAACTGTGGGAAGCATTGGAGTCAACATAGGCAATCATTGCTGTGGAATGCTTTCAACATCTTGTGGAGTCCATGTCCTGACAAATTGAGGCTGGTCTGGTCAACATTGATTACTTTTGCCAAATCCAATGTATTTTCCACATCACAATAACTTGACAAATTATGTTGAAACAATGTTGATTCAACCGGTGTGTGTCCGGTGGGATTTTATGGTTTTTGTGACACCAACTGTGGGTTTGCTAGTTGATAAAGGAATTTATATGTTTAAAGTAATGACGAAAGGATTCCACCCTGAAATCATATAATTGTATGAAATGTGTTAGAGTAATAATTCCATAATGTGTGTGACTAGGCCATTGTGTTACTGTTTCGCAATATGAGCTGGGTAGAGTTGAAACATTCAAGGCCAACTGAACTGTCGACTTGTGATAACTCTGAAACCAAATAACAGGAAAGAGGCCTCCCCAACTTTGGTAAGGGGGATTAACTGTTAGGAATGGCTAGGCTTGTAGAAGGTAATGAGAAATTATGTGTGTGTGTGTGTGTGAGGGGTTATAAAATTACTGTGTCCTCATTTTTTACTTCAGAGTACTCTCTGAATAAAGGATTGATCTATTGCAGACTGGGGGCTTTGTCTAATTCTTCATTAACTAGGGTCTTACAAACTTCTGGGAATTGGTCAAAGTTATAAATAGTTTAGTTAGAACATTGAACCAGTATAGTAGCATAAAGGGTTATAGGTAACATAGCATAAGTTGAACTCTAATTAGGACAGTGTATTCATTAGTCGGACACTGTTGCAAAATGTTTAGCGATGGAAACCGTTTCCTCGAAACTGAAAACGTTTTGCAACAAAAATTAGAGTTTCTATTATGCAAAATTCAGGTGGATCCCTGGCTGTTTCATTTCATTTGCCTCCGTAGAAGGTGCCATGTGGAGCTACAGTCACAGCCGTTTTATATCAAACGTTTATATATGGCTTTATATGGATTGAATTTACCTTCCTCTTTTATCATTGTTTGCCATCAATATCACTTGGATATTGAGGCCTCTTGTATTCTCACACTGATGAGGTGTGCGGTTATTCCCTTACAAGGCACAGTCTTTTTTGTGATAATGTTTACTTAACTACAACAGCAACCTCTCATCTCATCTGTGGAAATGCATATGGAACCAAAACCTGTAGAGTATTTGGCATCTATAGAAGTGTCTGTTGTTTGTTTTTATCTGTGCTGAGGAGCAGGGAAACTTGAATCAGCCCAACTGGGTGCTAGGGGTGAGGGGCAAGATAGAAAATAGCCTTTTGGGTTCCAACTAGAACCCTTTTGGGTTTCATGTAGAACTCTCTGTGGAAAGGGTTCTACATGGAACCCAAAAGAGTTCTACCTGGATGGAATGGAAACAAAAAGGGTTCTTCAAAGGGTTTGCCTATGAGGCCAGTCGAATAACCCTTTTAGGTTCTAGATATCATTTTTTTCAGCTAAGAGTGTAGGCACTAGACACTATTTTAAACTCATAACAATCTCCAGATTGCGCAACAAAAAGATCCGGGTTGTCGTCACAACAGCACTATTGCTGCACAGCTCCAGGAGCTCTGCTCAGTGAGCTAACTAGCCATTGTGCCAAAATACAAATGCTGAGAGAATGTTGTTATTTTAATAATTTCTATGTAATATCATGTTTTTTTAACATATTTGAATATACAACAAACTGTTGATTCAATGTCCTTGTTAGTACCTGACAAGATTAATTCCCGCTGAAAAGACTTAGAATAACTATATTTTAACAGGCCACTGTTAAAGTGCTGTTATGTGTCTGACGTGTGATCTCCATGGGTGAAAGCACCAATGACACTGTGATAGCATTATGACAAGGAGAGCAATGTCCACTTTCCTAAAACAAAACAAAATAGTCCACCAACAAACACCATGATACTTTTCACGGTTATGACAAAGTTGTGTATTCTTGACAGGTATCCTTATGCTTTTGCTATAGCAATTGACATTAGTGGGCAAGTGAAAACAACTTCTGTTATAAAACTGTTTCCAGTACATAGTTACTTTTCCAAACACATTTGAGTAATTTCGGCAGACGCTCTTATCCAGAGCGACTTACAGTTTGTGCGTTTATCTTAAGGTAGCTAAAAGAGACATATCATATCACAGTCATAGTAATCAAAACATTTTCCTCGTGTAGCTATCAGCAAAGTCAGTACTAGTAAGAAAAGACAAGTACAAGTGTTAGTTCATGAAAGGTAAGGGTGTTTGTTTTTTCTTCTCATTATGTCATGACATTTGTTACGTCATGTAAAATGACAATATCGTCACACTGTTCAAGTCCATGCAAAACGATGGACAGTTTTTTAAATAGTGATACCCCAGAGAGTCAAGTCCGAGTCTAAGGGTTTCTCCTGTGCCAGAAGTGATGAACCAGCAGAGCGATCGTGGCCACAGCCACCAGGGCAGACAGGACTGATCGCACCACCAACTCAGTCAGGGTGATGCACCGGGCACAGTCACTGGAGTCTGAGTGAGAGAGACGCACAGACAATGAGAGTCACATTACGCATATCAATTGATCCAATATCAGTATGCTATGGATTGTCGACATACCTGCATGTTGCAGACAGTGCTCCTCAATGCTAAGTATGGTTGTCTGGTTACTGACCGGGTTGGTTGCTACACAGCTGTAGGTGTCACTGTTTTTTCCTTTAATTTCCAGAGGGAGAGACAGGTCGGCCTGATGGGGACTACTTGTATTGTTCAGTTTCTCCTCTCCTCTGTACCAGGACAAGGTTACCTCTTTCCCGTTCGCCACAGAACACACCACAGAACAGCTCCCACTGACCAACCGACTGTTTACTGAGGGATTATGTGGGGTGTTTCTGATGTTAGGAGTAGGCACTGAAGCTGGGACACCAGGAGACCAACAGTTATTACAGTGATTATTGGGCACAACATTGACTAAAGGTCACATTTATCATGAACAATGAAGAAAGGGAATTTGTGGATTTACCATGAACAATGTCACTCTGATTTCAGATCTTGTTCGATATTGATTGAAAACTGGTCTAAAACATACTCACCGTAGACTGTGAAAATGATATTGTGGTAGGTGACCAGTTCACTGATGATTTGAAGCTCATAAAGTCCAGAGTCGTTGATGGTGAGGTTTCTGACGGTGAGAGATCCAGTCTCTCTGTCCAGCTGTAGTCTGCCTTGGAATCTCCCTTTGTACTCAGTTATAATTTCTCCTCTGAAGGCCTGACTCTCAACAATGAATATCTCTGGACGGACTGGCCCAAATAGCCAAAATATCTTTGCGTCACTCTGTAGTTTGGCAAGTCCCGTGTGTAGCGTGACAGTCTGCCCTTCTCTCCCTCGCAGTGGCTTCACTTCCGCCTTCAGATCTGAAACACAGTAACACATTTGGTAAGTCACCCACCTAGTCTAAGAAGAGTTCACACGGCAGGGGCCTGAGTCCAGACCACACAGGAAGAGCCAAGCTTACTCTTTGTGAACAGACAGGAAATTCTAACAGCTTTGACTACAATTTTCAATACGGATATTTTTGAAGTGCTGAATAGACAATCGCCATTGCTCTGTCTAAAAAAAGAAAAATGAATGTGGACATTTTCTTGATTAATCAAAAAAACACCATATTTTAAGTACACAATAGGATAAATGCCACACCAATTAAAGTTGTATTCAGGTATTATATTATGTGCATCAGTAAAATGGGAACACAAAGGACATTTTAGATGATACAGGCTTATTCCCTCTTATTGCTACCTTTAGTATTGTTTTTAACTGATATCTTTCAAACACTAATAAGCATAGTTTAAATACTTTGATTATAATCAAATATCCACGTCATAACAAAATAACAGAACATAGCTGTAAAAACCTGTTTAAAAAAATTATTTAAGCTACCTGCCACCAAGAAAAGCAAGAGAGTAGGTATTAAATAGCGTACCATCTTCTTAGTCAGTCCAACATCTATCTGGTCGTAACTAAACTGATAAGACCTATTTCCAGTGGTCTTTGACTTCCTGTATACCCACAGGGGAGGCGGAGTCACCTCATCTACAACCTTAAAATCTCTCAGTTCACATATGACTACTGTATTAGTTTCCACTGGGTGGCATAGATGATGTACAACAGGGGCGGCAGGTAGCCTAGTGGTTTGAGCATTGAACTAGCAACCGAAAGGTTGCAAGATCGAATCCCTGAGCTGACAAGCTACAAATCTGTCGTTCTGCCCCTGAGCAAGGCAGTTACCCCACTGTTCCTAGGCCATAATTGAAAATAAGAATTTGTTCTTAAAACCTCTTGGCACACATCATTTTTGTCAACATCCGCTGAATTGCAAAGCGCCAAATTTAAATTAAAATAAAAAAATATACTAAAAATATTTAATTTTCATGAAATCACAAGCGCAATATACCAAAACACAGCTTAGCTTGTTGTTAATCCACCTGGCGTGATATTTCAAAAAAGCTTTACAGCGAAAGCAAACCAAGCGTTTATGTGAGGACAGCTCTCTCAGCAGACAAAACATTACAAACAGCTAGCAGCAAAGTAGATTGGTCACGAAAGTCAGAAAAGCAATATAATTAATCGCTTACCTTTGATGATCTTCGGATGTTTGCAATCATGAGACTCCCAGTTACACAATAAATGTTCATTTTGTTCGATAAAGATTATTTTTATATCCAGAAACCTTCATTTGGTTGGCGCGTTTTGTTGAGTAATCCACAGGCTCTTGCAGGTCACGAAGGGCAGACGAAAATTCCAAATAGTATCCGTAAAGTTCGTAGAGACATGTCAAACGTTTTTTATAATCAATCCTCAGGTTGTTTTTACAATAAATAATCAATAATTTTTCAACCGGACGGTAGCCTTTTCAATACAAGAGAGAAAGGAAAGGTCTCTCGCATGAACAAATCTGGGGACACCTAGCTATCCACTGACGCGATGTGATCATTCTCACTCATTTTTAAAAATAAAAGCCTGAAACGATGTCTAAAGACTGTTCACACCTTGTGGAAGCCATAGGGAAAGGAATCTGGTTGACATCCCTTTAAATGGAGGGTAGGCATGCAATGGAACAGAGAGGTTTCAGAATAACAGCACTTCCTGGTTGGATTTATCTCAGGTTTTCGCCTGCAATATCAGTTCTGTTATACTCACAGACCATATTTTGACAGTTTTGGAAACTTTAGAGTGTTTGCTATCCTAATCTGCCAATTATATGCATATTCTAGCTTCTGGGCCTGAGAAATAGGCAGTTTCATTTGGGCACGTTTTTCATCCAAACATCAAAATACTGCCCCCTATTAACTGACTTGCCTAGTTAAATGAAGGTAAAATAAAATAAAAAAAATGCTACCCTGGCCTTCATAAGACATTGATGGGTCTGAAATAGGGGTACGTTTTAATGACTTGTTGGACAGAAAAGGGACTTCAGGGACACCTTGGTGGTCTTTGACCATCAGTACCACTGGCCTGTCTATGCTCATGAGGAGTCGATGCTGTTTCAACTGTAACAGTTTGTTGAATTTGTGATCTCAACAATAATATCCACTGGGTGGCGGCATTGTACAAAGTAAAGGAGTATTCAAGAGTTATATCCATGGCTGTCTCTGTCTACCAAAATAAAGGTGAATTCACACATACTGTGTAAATATTGTCCATCATCATAATCATTATAATAAATATGTTCCACCATGGGTTAGTTTATTATGTAGAAATAAGTTATTTTGCACCTCTACTACCTGAGGTGAATGCAGAGAATATGAACGATGCTGACACACATTCCAGATCAATGTTTTATTATAAATGATGTCCTTTACAGTAAGACAATGACAGGTCTGCATTGGATGAGTCTCACGCATAAGCATTGATGTTTGTGAATTAAGTTCATTGACAATGCAGCAGAATTTTTTACAAAAGAAGCATCAATCTACATACATGTGTTATGTACAATGAAAGCAGTGACATAACATTGCATATTTACTTCAGAAGCGTAGGCTTTTTAAAAGTCTTCTGAATCCTGACAAAGCTGTGAGAGTGACTGAACCAAAAACACGTTGAGTGATCGAGAAGTCGGATAGAACTGAACAAACCAGAACAGAATGGTAGAGTAGAATTGAATAGAATCTCCCCAAGTAACATGTTGTGCAGCACTACACAGAAGTGGTACTGGGGCATGTGATGAGACAGTCAGGGCTGAGCCTGAGAGTGTCTTTTTTTGTCTGAAGTAATGAAACAGCAAAACAGTCATGGCCACACCCACCAGAGCCGACAGAACCAATCGTACCACCAACTCAGTCAGGCTGATGCACCAGGCACAGGAATCTGAGAGACAGACAGACGAGAGACAAACGGACAGAGAGAAAGAGCGAGAGAGAGGAGTTACTACAACTAGGGCAGACGTGTTCAAATAGCTGCTTCTTAAAATGAATATCCCATCATGGATTATTGTCATACCTACATATTGAGGACAGTGCTCTTTAACGTTGAGTTTGGTTGTCTGGTTGCTGACTGGGTTGGCAGCCACACAGGTGTAGATATCTTTGTCCTGTAGCTTTATCTCTAGAGGGAGAGAAAGGTTGGCGGAGGAGAGTTCGGGGAAGCTAGCCTTGGTCAGTCTCTCCTCTCCTCTCTACCAGAACAGGGTCACCTCTCTCCGGGTGGCCACAAAACACACCACTGAACAGCTCTTACTTCGATGGACTGACTGGTAAACGGCGAGGTTCCTGATGTGAGGAGTAGACACCGGAGCTGGGAAACCAGAATGAATAACACGTTATTTAAGTACATCGACACATAAAAAAATGCATCAGCATACAGGGCATACACTGGTAAAGACACACTCACTATAGACATTTAGATTGAAACTCTGGAATGAGATCTCCTCGCTGATGATATGTAGCTTATTAAGTCCACAGTCGTTGATGGTGAGAGATCCAGTCAGAGTATCCATCTGCAGTCTGTCTCTGAACTTCTCACTATAGTATGTTCTGTTCACACCCATGCTCAGCTGAGCTATTCTTTTTCTCTGTACTGACTGGACCATATAGCATGTGATCGCCTCTGTGTAGTTTGGTACGTCCAGTGTGTAGAGTGACTGTCTCTCACACTCCTCGTCTCACATCCTTCACCTCAGTCTGAACAGAACTCTTCAGATCTGGGACACAGCGAAACAACAGTTACTCACCTGAAATGGGTCAAACCAGAGTTCTTGCATCAGGGGCCAGAGCCCAGACCATGCATGAAGAGCTAAGTCTACATAGAGCAGGGACAGGATGTGTTTTCTAAATGTTCATTCGATTTTGCTGGGCTACTAAAATCATTGCTACTTAAAGGGGAAGTTCAGTATTTTTCAACTTTTAGTACATACAGTTTAAAACATGTCATAATTAATTAAACATTTTTACTATTCATTTATTGCAGATAAAGGGCCTGGTTATAGGTTTAACCCTGACATCCTGCCGTTTCCAATTCCACCCCGTGGTCAAGACATCCTCTCTTGCTCGTAGGATATCCCACACAAGCCTCAGCTCCGTAAGTTTTCCTGGCACAATGTCGTTCACATCCAGACAGGCTTTGGAAAATACATACGAACTAATCAATTTTTTTGTAGCACCTCTACTATATCTGTCATGTTACTGCGGTCTTTTTTTTTTTAAGTCCACAAACATGTGTGTAAAGTGTACACTTTTGTTTCACTGTAGATTTGTTTAAGACCACCAAGAAACGCCTGATTTATCCCACAGCATTAATTAATAAGCTGGGTAGAAAATGATTTGTCTAAGTCATAAGTAAGGGCCTTTCAAAAAGAGTCTGTCATGATTGACTGTGACAGCCCCCACCCTGGAGAGCAGCTCTCCTTTGATCCCCCTTCAGGGAAATTACTATGTTCTGCACAGAGTTAGGTAAATCCGCTCTTTGCCCCCCTTACATTGGGGAATAAACACCTAGCTGCTCTAAACATGGATGTTTTTTGGTGTCTCTAGGTTCATCTCTAGACTGCTGAATGAGGCCTGTTACAGTTTACTTACATAACCTTTAAAAAGGAGTTTGTGAAGACGTTCAGTCCTGGATGTATGTAAAACATATTTAGATCTGTATGTAAAACACACGTATTGCTTGTTACAGAAGACTACTGTTGTACATTCATCCCTGTTACACCTTTATGTGTTGGCTCTCTAGGTCTGTACATAGTGTGAAAAGTGGTTTCCCTAAAGTTGTTACCCCCTAAACCTGAATCTGAAATTAACTTTGTGATCTTTTCTTACCCTTATTACTTTGGGGTTCTAATCTACCTCTTTCAAAACCCTCACGGTGTACATGCACAGAGCATCCGTAGGCTGGAGCCACTTGGAAGCTCGGTGCATGTGCAAATAAAGAGAACTAAATAGGAAACTCAAGAGTGTGTTAGGCCGAGAAACATTATTTAGATGGTTGTTTTATTGTTGTTGAAAGCTTGAAAAATAACACACCCTCTAACACGTGACAACAGGAACAGGAAGTAGTGGCCGGATGCCCATATTTGGGCATGTACGCATCATCCGGACATAGGGTCATAAATCAAAATTTTGACCCCGTGCCGTTTACTTTATTCTCTCTCATCTGTATCATGTGGCTTTAAAGCTCAAATTCTCTCTACTTGATTTCTACCACTAATCTTCTCTTTAATTGATATTTTACATTTTAATACTTTGAAGCATAATCAGAAATCAAATAACCCTAGAAACCAGAAAACAACAGAACATGTTGTGAGACACCTGTTCAAAAATCCCTTTTCAGTTTACCTGCCAGCAAGCAAAGCACGAGAATAAGTATCAAGTATCGTGCCATCTCCTCAGTCAGTCCAAAATCTATCTGGTCGTAACTAGACTTATTTCTGTTTTTGATTTTCAATCACTTTGTCTGTCCCCACAAACATAGGAGATGCGGAGTCTATTCATCTACAATCTCTCTGTTCATTATGATGTAGGTCGAGTTCTTAAAGACGTTGCATTGCATCAACTAATTGTTGTGTGCCACTTTAATCGACTGCCCAGTCCGGGCACCAGATAGCTATAACACGTGACGTGGTTAGCTGGCATGCGTCTGCAATGTAGTCAGCCAGGAATGCCACCAGGTGGCAGCTGGACTGCAGAGTGTGAAGCACTGTGAAACAGCAATGAGTAGTGAAACAACTGTTCACTGCTTTTCCTCTTGTCAGAAACGGTGAACATGTAATGTCCTATTATAGCATTTATAATTCACTTAGCTGTGCGTCACATTTTCCATTGTGTCATAACAAAACAGTGAATGATCTTCACACTCACTCTCCTCTCGCCACCACATTACCACAAGGTCAAAGATCCCAATCGGGAAATGAAACAGTGGTGGAAAAAGTACCCAATTGTCATACTTGAGTAAAAGTACAGATACCTTCATTAATAGGAAGTTACTCAAGTAAAAGTGAAAGCCACCCAGTAAAATACTACTTGAGTAAAAGTCTAAAAGTAGTTGGTTATAAATATACTTAACTATCAAAAGTAAATGTAATTCCTAGAATATACTTAAGTGTCAAAATCATTCCAAATTCCTTATATTACAGTTTTTCTCGATTACTAAAACACAATTTCTGAACCCTTGCTCCATTTCCTGAAAACATTAACCACAAAACCTCATCTTCAAGCACTATTTGTATAACCTCTTGCAAAATGAAACATTCGCCTCAAAACAGTTTTACCTGTGTTCAAAATCAAACACTGCTCTCAAATCATAAACAAAGTGATCAAAATGATATACACTCTCAAGCAGTCAGTAAACAATTCACTGAAAAATAGAAAACACATTGTTCAAAACATACAATTCTCAGGGAGAAGTACATTTTTAATCTAAAAAAAAATATTCATATTTTTCCGTCATTATCTTTTGATGAACGAAAACATGCTCTATCAAAGTAGCTCAAAATTGATCAGAAATTACCCCTATTTTTACAGTACTGTACCCTGCAATCTCACAAACTTGTCCTTTGTCTCTGTGATACTGTAATTCTTGTTCTTTGTTGATATGAACCTGCAACCAGTCACAATCTATTGAGCAGTCAGTACTGTTAATAAATGGAAAGCACAATGTTCAGGGCCATACAATTTGTCCATTGTACAGTATGCAGCCTACAATGCACTGTACTACAGTATACAATACTAAAAGGGTCAAAAATCAAAGGAGTAAACATGTGATCAATGTGCTTCTTCTTGTCTTTGGGCTGGGTCAGGCCAGAGCACTTTGTCGACATCACAAGCAATATTGTCCCTCCTGAGGCAACGGGAGAAGAAGCCTCTTGTATCCAGCCCTGACATGATTCCTCACCTATTTCACCACAGGCTAAATCCATGGCTTGCAGCAGATTTACTCTGGTATAGGGTTGTCTATCATACACTTTCTATCTCCAAGAGGAGAAACACTCCTCAATCGGATTCATGAAAGGCGAGTATGGAGGGAGGTACAAGTTCATAAACTGCCCATTGATGTTAAACCATTCCCTTACCTGAGCAGCTCGGTGGAAACTGACATTTCCCACACTATCACATAGGTGGGAATGGGATTCTCATTTAACTCTGGACCCTGCTGCTCTTGAACCTGCTGCTCAAATAAAATATTTCTTAGATTGGCAATCAATCTTAGAAGGTGCTGGTCAGCCACCAATTGTGAAAGTTCTCCCACTTAAAAAGATGAGAGAGGCCTGTAATTTTCATCATAGGTACACTTCAACTATGACAGACAAAATGAGAAAAAAAATCCAGAAAATCACATTGTATGATTTTTAATTTATTTATTTTCAAATTATGGTGGAAAATAAGTATTTGGTCACCTACAAAAGTTTATCAATACTTTGTTATATACCCTTTGTTGGCAATGACAGAGGTCAAACGTTTTCTATAAGTCTTCACAAGGTTTTCACACACTGTTGCTGGTATTTTGGCCCATTCCTCCATGCAGATCTCCTCTAGAGCAGTGATGTTTTGGGGCTGTTGCTGGGCAACACAGACTTTCAACTCCCTCCAAAGATTTTCTATGGGGTTGAGATCTGGAGACTGGCTAGGCCACTCCAGGTCCTTGAAATGCTTCTTACGAAGCCACTCCTTCGTTGCCCGGGTGGTGTGTTTGGGATCATTGTCATGCTGAAAGTCCCAGCCACATTTCATCTTCAATGCCCTTGCTGATGGAAGGAGGTTTTCACTCAAAATCTCACGATACATGGCCCCATTCATTCTTTCCTTTAAACGGATCAGTCATCCTGGTCCCTTTGCAGAAGAACAGCCCCAAAGCATGATGTTTCCACCTCCATGCTTCACAGTAGGTATGGTGTTCTTTGGAGGCAACTCAGCATTCTTTGTCCTCCAAACACAATGAGTTGAGTTTTTTTACCAAAAAGTTATATTTTGGTTTCATCTGACCATATGACATTCTCCCAATCTTCTTCTGGATCATCCAAATGCTCTCTAGCAAACTTCAGATGGGCCTGGACATGTACTGGCTTAAGCAGGGGGACACGTCTGGCACTGCAGGATTTGAGTCCTTGGCGGCGTAGTGTGTTACTGATGGTAGGCTTTCTTACTTTGGTCCCAGCTCTCTGTAGGTCATTCACTAGGTCCCCCCGTGTGGTTCTGGGATTTTGCTCACCGTTCTTGTGATCATTTTGACCCCACGGGGTGAGATCTTGCGTGGAGCCCCAGATCGAGGGAGATTATCAGTGGTGTTGTATGTCTTCCATGTCCTAATAATTGCTCCCACAGTTGATTTCTTCAAACCAAGCTGCTTCCCTATTGCAGATTCAGTCTTCCCAGCCTGGTGCAGGTCTACAATTTTGTTTCTGGTGTCCTTTGACAGCTCTTTGGTCTTGGCCATAGTGGAGTTTGGAGTGTGACTGTTTGAGGTTGTGGACAGGTGTCTTTTACACTGAAAACAAGTTCAAACAGGTGCCATTAATACAGGTAACGAGTGGAGGACAGAGGGGCCTCTTAAAGAAGAAGTTACAGGTCTGTGAGAGCCAGAAATCTTGCTTGTTTGTTGGTGACTAAATACTTATTTTCCACCATAATTTGCAAATAAATTCATAAAAAATCCTATAAATGTGATTTTCTGGATTTTTCCCCCTCATTTTGTCTATCATAGTTGAAGTGTACCTATGATGAAAATTAAAGGTCTCTCTCATCTTTTTAAGTGGGAGAACTTGCACAATTGGTGGCTGACTAAATACTTTTTTGCCCCACTGTATATGGCCCGAGTGTAACATGGTGATGTAGAACACCATGGTTGCTGATAGCAGCACAGATTGTGACATTGCCACCTCGTTGACCAGGGACTTCAACAATGGCCCACTGTCCAATCATGTTTCGGCCTCTCCTTCTCCTCTTTGTTAGTTTGAGGCCTGCTTCATCGACAAAGATGAACTCATGGGGTCTGTCCAAGGATTCCAAGTCAAACATTATCTATGTAGAAATAAAATATACTGTATGTAGAATTTTGTAAGTCGTACAGAGAAATTGCTATACTGTAGAGTACAATTAGGCTTCTGATTCACATACATTGTATGTACTGAAGAGTAATGTCATTCACATAGTATGTGTTAGTACTGTAGACAATCTGGATTACAGTAAACGTTTCTGAATGTACACTTACTTGCACATACTGAGCTCGCAGTTCTTTCACCCTTGGTGAGTTGCGCTCAAAAGGTACGCTGTATACTTGTTTCATTCGCATTCTGTTACGATGGAGGACACGGTCAATTGTGGAAATGCTCACACTGTCGACTCCCTGGAAGTGTGTGTTGTCTCGTATCACTCGTTCCTGGATTTCTCCGAGTCGTATTGCATTATCTTGAAGGACCAACTCTAACGGCCTCTTGCTCCCGAGTGAATATAGCTGTCCTTCCACCTGCATGTGGCAGCCTTGCAATTCTACAAAACGTAGTTGTGCAGTTACAAAACATATTCATGCAGTACAATACATACAGTGATTAACTTTACAAATGTCTATTGAAACAGCTGCTTATAGTGTAGTACAGTAAATTTGCAATTACAAAAATACAGTAGTATACTGTACCTGTTCTCTTCTCTGAATGTCCTTACTATGGTGGACACAGAAAATCAGCTCAAATTGGGTTGCACTCTAAGTCCTGCTCCCCTCATTGTCAGTCCATGGACAAGAACGTGGTCTATAACTGTTGCTCGAATTTCATCAAATATTTCCACTCTTTGTCTTCCTCTTCCTCTTCGTCCTCCTCTTCCTCTTTCTTGCCCTCCTCCTCTTCCTCTTTACCCATGAACTCATCCTCTCACATTGTTTATTCTATGCATTCTCAGACATTCTCCTTCCCACCTTCAACAACCTGTTTGCTGAACCTTCTTATATTGATTGTGTCGCATCATTTGAAACAGGTTAAATCAATTTTGAGTGGTTGTGTTCAATCAATGACATCAGTGTTTACCAGTATGGATGATATGTGCATTCGAGTGCAGAATGTGTTTTGAGAATGAGAATGTGGTTAGAGTTTTGCTGAAAAGTCTAAGTGAGATCTGCAAATTGTGTTTCACCATGTGAAATGGTTGAAGGTATTGACAACAGACTGCATAATAAGCTAAATGAGTCCAGGCAACTGAGAACTTTGTTCAGCCAATGGGTTTTAGTGTTTTAGCAATTGAGAAAAACTGTAAGCAAAGCAGATGGCACCCTTTTCTGTTTTTTTATTATGTAAAGACAGCCAGGGGCACACCCCAACACTAAGAAGACATCAATTACAAACGATGCATTTGTTTTTCGTGAGTCAGCCATACCAGAGGCAGCAGGGATGACCATGTGTTCTCTTGTTCAGTGCGTGAATTGGACTATTTTCCTGTCCTGCTAAGCATTCAACATGTGACAAGTACTTTTGGGTTTCAGGGAAAATGTATGGAGTACAAAGAATATAATTTTCTTTAGGAATTAAGTAAAAGTAATCCAAAATATAAATAGTAAAGTAAAGATACCCCTCAAAAAATACTTAAGTAGTACTTTAAAGTATTTGTACTTAAGTACTTTACACCACTGAATTAAACCAATCATCTTTTTTAATCAAACCAATAATCTAGGGTCAGTTCACCCACTTAATTTCCCCACCATCTTTTCACCTGGCTGATAAACAAAATTCAAATCATACACATTTTGTCTCTCTCTCTCTGATAGTATTTTTATCACAGATTTTTTTGTGTGATTTATCTGAACCATCTCTCACTCTCTCTCTCCTCTGCAGCCTCACACACGTCTGTCTCATCGTGTTTTACCCCCACCCACCTTCCTTCCTCCCCTCCCTGTTCTGTTCTTTTTTCTCTCTCTCTCTCTAACTGATTTTTGTACACATCTGCAAAGAGCCCCCGCTCTTTCAATCTTTTCTCTCCGTCTCATTCATTCAGTTGTGTTTCCCTGTCAACTTCAGAACCGATCGATCACAGTGATCAGGTGAGTTGAACACTTTGATTTCATGTCATGTTTATTTGTTTGATAAGCCTTTGTTTTCTTTGTCAGGTTTGATGCTTTCTGCTCACTCTGACCATCTTTCTCTGGGCCTTTGTCGTTGATCCTTTCCTCCAATCTCTCCATCCTCTCCTTTTCTCTGTTGTCCATTTCTACATCTCCTCCCGATGTCCACACCTTTCGTCCCCAACCCCTCTCGACCCCACCACTTCAAAAACATTAAAAAAATAAAAACAACTTTATTTAACATGGGGAAGTCAGTTCAGAACAAATTCTCATTTACAATGACAGCCTACCGGGAACAGTGGGTTAACTGCCTTGTTCAGGGGCAGAACAAATTTTTACCTAACAGCTTGGGGATTTGATCCAGCAACCTTTCCACTAGGCTATCTGAACATGACAGTGTTTGAGGTGGCACATTATGTGACCACACTTGATTTCTTCTTTTCTCATCCTGTATTCCACTTCCTATTTAAGCAGGACTTAATATTTCCATTGATGTTCTTGATTTCCGTTTTTTCACGGTTGAGAATTGACCAAGCTAATTTAGCATCGTTTTGGTTGTGTTCAAGAAGGATTTAGACTCCTGAGGATGGACATAGTCATTCTAATCCAATCCAACTTTGTTTTATCAGTTGGAAACATGCACAGACACAATCAGTTGTCCGTTTTAGAAATTCATGTTGGTTTGAGTGTTGGATTCTAATAGTTCTCTGTGGGCTGGGCCTGGTTACCACAAAAAAGCTCAGCAATTGAAGCACCACAGAGATTATACTGACAGAACAGATGAGGTTATATGGTCTATAGTTCTGCTTTATTACTTGAATTGAATGAAAGAGAGTAAATTGGCCATACAGTGGTTATTGACCTCTTCTGTGTGCCGTTGTTCAGGAATGTAGAGAAGGTTAAAGGCTTTGCAGTGATCTAAATCTTCGGTTACTTAGTGTTTCTGCTTTCTTAAGGGAAAATTCAGCCATCTTGAATCTGCGATAGTAATGTGAATGTTTAGACTGGGCGTTCTCTCTCTTTTTCCTCTCATGGACCTTCTTCTGCTAGTTGCATGCGTTGTCAAATGGTGGTTCAGTTTGCAAAACGAGGGAGGATGCAGGACAGGTGGCTCAGCCGCAAAAGCAGCCTTTAGTTCCTGTTAACAACAGCTTCTGGAGCACACCGCCATTTCCTGTGCATGCGTGCGTGTGCATGCCATCACACCTTTGTGTTTCCGATGCATGAAATAAATCTTAACATAAATATTAAGTCCCTTTTATTGTACACTTAAAACAGCAAATACGTTGTAACCTACATTGGTGTTCTGTTTCTTGTTCTCATTCTCCACCTCATATGAGTCATTTAGGCCTGTGTTACATTTCTTCCTATCACCCACCATGTTAGGCTGACATCACCTTATCTTCCATTTTTCTCTGTCTCTCTCGCTCTCTCTCTCTCAGTCACAATGAAGGCCAATATCACCCTGGCGCTGAGCATGCTCTCTCTGGTCCTCTTGATCTTCGTCCATGAAGCCACGCCTGCCTCTAATGGAACTTTGAACGAGAACACACAAACTGAAAAGACGAGCGCGAGAGGTGGACCTTTAAATGATACCAGGAACTCCACTGACCAATCCACACCTGAGAAGCATGACAGAGGAATGCATGGTAATCATTCTGGCATGACAATAGCCCCCCCGAATGGTACACCCACATCCACAGAGAGTCAGACATCTGCAACATCAGGAAACACAACCATGCAGACTGAAAAGACCACATCCCCCCCACTCACTAAACAGACAATCTCTACGTCTCTTCCCAAGACCTCCCCCAGCACCTCAACCACTCCATCCCATAATAAACCCTCACCTGCTCCGTTAAATACAGGGTACATCGTGGTCCTGGTCCTGGTCATCATTCTTCTCCTAGCAATTACCGTGCTGTGCTTCTACAAGTGGAACAGCCGCCACTCAGGCCAGGATGGCTCCGCCCCTCGGCTGTTATTGGGCGTCAGGGAGCGCATGAGGGGCAGGGTTAGAAGCCTGGAGGATTGGCTGGGGCTCAGCCTCTGGCCCGGGAAGAGAGTGGTGGAGGGGGACGAGGAGGAGGGAGAGGGGGGGAAGAGTGGAGATGGAGAGGCTGCTGCAGGAGTGAGAGGGGGACAGGATGAAGGAGATTCCTCAGACGACTACTCCAGTTTAGACGGGATTGACCTCAGCGAGAGAGCCAAGAACCTAGAGGATGATGAGAAAAAGGAGGCGTTGAAGAGTGGGAGCGAGGGAGGCCAGTATAACATGAAAGGAGAGAGGACTGATGGAAGGAAGGAGGGTGGTGAAGAAGAGCGAACAGGGGAAAACTCTGGTGAGGGAAATACTTGTGACCTCACAGCACTGTAAGGAAAGAGGGAGGAAGGGGTTAAGAGTGGGATAAAATAAAATGGTTGAAGATGTTAATTTTGTGACTCAATTCACTCTTCCTATGGAGTATATTTTTCATTTAAGCGTGTCAATGTTAATTTCAGCCAAATATAGTTTTTTGGTAATCCCCGTTACATTTGTGTTTTAATAAACGGACTAATAGATTCCTGCTTCTAATTTATATTACACACATTTGCACAACTCCCTATTTCTGCTAAAATAAGTTGATGTTGAAAAAAAGTGTTCACGTATATTTGTTTGATTTACAACTGCACCTACATTTATTTTTTTAAACAGATATTGAGATTTGTCACTTCAAAGTAAAAGATGCCCTGGACTAAATTATTCTGAATTATTATTAATTTGGTTGGAGGTAGGTGAGTGTGTGTAATGTCTCTCACCTGTGGTAAGTTGCAGTTGCCTACTAGGTAAAAATATCCATTCAATCAGTTTAGTAAAGAGAACAAGAGAACATTCTGCTGCATTAACCTCCATTGAAAAAGTGCAAGGGCGCCAAAATACAGTATAGAAAACATTAACACCTGATCTTTCCATGACAGACTGACCAGGTGAAAGTTATGAACACATTGATGTCACTTGTTAAATCCACATCAAATCATTGTAGATGAAGGGAGACATAAAGTTTTTTTTCTTCACCTCAACATTAAGGCGTTCCTAACATTTTAGTATACCCAGTGTATTTGGCCGCAACCGTACATGTGCAAGAGAAAGTTTTCAGCGATTGTTTAATCACTAAATGTGTTAGAATTATTACATTATTAGGACTGACCCACAGGTCAACAGCACACAGTTAGGGAACTATATCCTACATTACCTCTGGACTATGGAGGCTGTTGTTCAATTCCTGTGACAGACAGATGGACTGACCAGACAGACATTGCATTAAACCAAAATTAATACCACAGAGTCCAGACATTCAATATGTCTTTATTCTTCAGGATTCTGCAACCCTATCTTCCTCACAACCACATTAGCCAGAGAAAATAAAATCAAACATTCCACTTTGAGCCAGAACATGTCATCAGTCCATTAAATAATACTATATTGAAATGAAATATACATTTGTCAATATTATTTCCATCCCCAGACCCAAATATATGACACAGAGGTATTGTGTCTTCCAAAACTAGTCCTCACAACAGTAAGACAGGATGGTTGATGAAAGAGCCATGGATAAACAGAGTTCACCAAGAATGTGAACGGGTGCCACGTTGGCACCAGACCTGGGTTCAAAATCAAATAGTATCCATTTTCTTTGATCATTTGACTGGAGCGCCAGATAGGCAGAGTTACGACTTTTGGGACTATTCCATTGGTCCCATTTCGCCAGACGAGCTCAATCAAGCGGATAGAAAACAAATACTATTTGAACCCAGGTCTGCCCACATATACAACGGTTTGCTCGAACTATGGTTCTGCGTGACATGAGTAAAGTAAATGGTAGGAGTGGATGTTCAAAATAAAAGGCTAATTCAACATCGCTTCAGACACATGGGACTCATACATATGAGCCGGATTGCTTCACAGCTGTAATACGAGCTCATGTATAAATGCAGTCGTTCCCATAAACCAAAAAACACTATATATTTTAAAAGACCATCTTTAAGCCGAGTGTCTATTTTACACAGTGTTTTTGGAAATGTGCGTCATTCAATACTTTCATTCTTGCATTATGACCATGATCACTAGCCTAAAACGACCCATTTAGAGGTCGACTTTGGGAACGAAATACGGTCCAACTCTGCCTATTTCTCAATTTCCAAACAGAAAATGAGCTGTGCCTTTGGTGGTTCATTGATGTGTTTTTCTGGTCATGCGTGCCGCGCCGCGACCAACGTTGCTAGTTCGTTAGCTACGCTAGCCAATGTAGCTAGCCAGGAACTCCTCCAGTACAGTGGACGTCATTTCACATGATTTGTTTTTGGCCAGAAACTGTACAGCTCAGGAAGAAATGCCACTTCTGTAGTGAAATGTCTTATTTATTTTTTTTTAAAGCATTAAATAACCTGGTAAGACAGTGCATTGATCAGTTATACAGTTTTAAAGCTGTTATTTCTGCCCAAAGTCGACCTTTAACATTTTGATAAACAGCAATGTCAAATGCTTTGGCAGTAGTTGGTGTTCTCTTTGCTTATGTGGCAAGTTGAGAAACATTCAAGTGAAGTGGCTGGATCCCAAACTGATAACTCAACCCGTTCCCTAAACTCTTGTTGACTTCCCTTAGTGGGTCTATGACAACTGGACATGTAAAAGCAGGTGGAGGTGGGCACCAGCCCAGCACTACCACATCTGATTCTACTAGACTAATCATCAAGACTTGAATCAGGTGTGTTAGTGCTTGGCTGGAACAAAGACCTACACACCCTGTAGCTCTTCAACATGACCACTAAGCTCACCCCCATTCAGACCTCAAAGGAATGAGTCAACGAGGGTATAAGGGGAAGGGAGCGAGTGCACAGTATGGGGTTTGGGACCCAGCTGTGAGAAACACAGGGCCTCCTGAGGACGGCCGCGTTCCAGACAGACTAGCAGTCGTCTGCCAGATGTCACAACGCCTGGATAGGTGTTAAACATATCCGCTAACCACATCTTATGATATAGCAACCAGCGCTCAACTGTCGATGACGTGGCAATCAGCCATTGGTGGATGCGCGCGGCACGACTGCAAAGTAGTCGGCCTGGAACGCGGCCAAAAGCTCGGACTCCTCCTGACTCCGCCTACTCCAGTTCATCTCCGGTTACCCTTCTGCTTCTTGTTCCGGCCCGGCGTGCGGATTGGCTGCGTGGCGCCGTTGTCGGTGGGCGGGGCGGTTGGCGGGAGATGGAACGAGGTCTGGGAGAGAAGGTCCGACTCGCTCTCTCCTCCCCCTGAGGACTTGGTGAACGACCCGGGGAGAGAGAACTTGAGAGGACTGAGGAGAGACATTAGATAAGGGAAATACATATCAATCTGTGGGTGGGGTTGAGAGAGATGTATGTATGTATGTATGTAAATACTTTAAAATAAAAAGGTGGCATTCTGTACTGTCATCTCATATGAAACATTTGATCTCAAATCTAAAAATGCTGGAGTATAAAGCCAAATGAAAAGATTTAGCTTCACTGTCCAAATAAATACTTAGGGTAGTGTGTATGCATGAACATGCATGGTATATATATATAAAATATGGAACGAGGTCTGGGAGAGAAGGTCCGACTATCTATATATATATATATAATATAGAACGAGGTCTGGGAGAGGAGGTCCGACTATCTATATATTCCAGCATTTTTAGATTTGAGATCAAATGTTTCATAAGAGGCGACAGTACAGAATGCCACCTTTTATTTTAAAGTATTTTCATACATATGTTTTACCGTTAAGAAATTAAAGCACTTTGTGGATCTCGTCTCCCTCTTTTGAAGGTCTCATATGTATTTGGACAAATTCACTTAGTGTATTAAAGTAGTCAAAAGTGTAGTATTTGGTCCCATAATGCTAGCACACATGATTACATTATGTGTGTTACTCTAAAAACCTGTTGGATGCAATTGTAGTTTGGTTTCTTTTCAGATTATTTTGTGCCTTACAGAAATAAATGGTAAATAACTGTCATTTGAGGCACTTTTATTGTAAACAAGAATATGTTTCTGAAAACATCTATATTAATATGTACACCATCAAGATTATGGATAATCACATATTATGACTGAGAAAGTTAGGCTTAAATAGCCCCCCCCCCCCAAAAAAAAGTGTTAACCTCTCACCATTACCAATAAACAGGGGAGGTTATCATGTTATGGGGATACAGTGCCTTCAGAAAGTATTCACACACCCCTACAGCCCGAATTGAAAATGTATTATATTGAGATTGTGTCACTGGCCTACAGACAATACCCCATAATGTCAAAGTGGAATAATTTTTTGACATTTTTTAAAATTAATTGAAAATGAAAAAAGGCACTCAAGTAAAACTTCAAGAAATGTTGCAAAGAAATTAACTTTATGTCCTGAATGCAAAGCGTTATGTTTGGGGCTAATCCAACACAACACATGACTGAGTACCACTCTCCATATTGTCAAGCATGGTGGTGGCTGCCTCATGTTATGGGTATGCTTGTCATCGGCAAGGACTAGGGAGTTCAGGGGGATAAAAAAAAAAAAAAATCCTAGATGAAAACCAGGTTCAGTTTGATTTTCAGACTGGGAGACAAATTCACTTTTTCAACAGGACAATTACCTAAAACACAAGGACAAATATTACACTGGAGTTGCTTACCAAGATGACAATGAATGTTCCCAAGTGCAAGACTTGAAAATGGCTGTCTAGCAATGATCAACAACCAACTTGACAGTGCTTGAAGAATTTAAAGAATAATTTATTTCAGGCTGCAATAACAAAATGTGGAATAAGTCGAGGGGTACCTTCTGAAGGCACTGTATGATCTTTGTGCTAGAGATATGGGACCAAACACTAAAATGTTGACTACTTTAACACACTAAGTGAATGTGTCCAAATACATATGACACATTCAAATGGGGAGACTAAATGGTAAAACAGATATGTGAAAATACCCTCAAAAAAAAAAGGTGCATTTCTGTACTGCCGCCTCATATGAAACGTTTGATCTCAAATCCAAAATGCTGGAGTAGAGCCAAATTAACATATTTAGCTTCAGTCAAAACAAATCCGAAGGTGAGTATATGTCCGTGCATACGTGTGTGTGTGTGTGTGTCACCTGATGGGGGTGCGTGGACTGCTGTTGTGTCTGCGCACGGGACGTGTCCGCGGCTCAAAGGAGAAGCCCTCCTTCAGACTCTCCAACACAGAGGGAGCCACATAGGTAAAACCCTGACAGACAACATCCATTAATTAATTAATTAATTATATAGGGTGACTAGTCATTCCAGCAACACTTTCACTGCTCTATGTTGGATTGGGAAAGACCAGAATAAGGGGTGTTTTGTTAAAGGTGAGAACAGGGTCGCGTTCAATAATACTCGCAACTGAAACCGTTTTAAAACTAAAACTTTTATTGGACGAGTCCCCATTTGTCAATTTTGTTCTGTTTCGTGCCAAATGAACATGACCCATGTGTGAGGTTGAGAAGAAAGCGTGAACCCATGACAGAGAGAGGTGAAAGGAGGAAAATTACTGAAGGAAAAGATGAAGGGAGCAAAAGGAGAGCGAAGGAGCGGTGAAAAAGGTGGACAAAGGAGGTAATCGTGGTCCCGTGTGGCTCAGTTGGTAGAGCGTGGCGCTTGCAATGCCAGGGTTCTGGGTTCAAATCCCATCTGGGACCAATACTGAAAATGTATGTTGTTCACTACTGTAAGTTACTCTGGATAAGAGCATCTGTTAAAGGACTAAAATGTAACAGTCTCACAGCGAAGGCGTGTTCGTGCTGGTGGCTGATTGTGGAGTCGTCAGGACTGTCCACCGGAGTCTGCTTGGTGAACCTCGTGTCAAACTGACTCACGTCCTCATCCGACTGCTACAGGGGGTGAAGCGAGAGGAGGGAGAAAAGGGGAAGTGGTTGAATAGAGAGAGAAATGGTGGGAGAAGATACATAAAATGCGGGGGTGAGTACGTTTACATGCACACTAATAATTAGATCTTCAACTGATTATGGCAGTAGGCCCGAGCACGGCAATAGTCATGTGAACCCTTTACTCTGCTTATCTTAATCTGCGTAAGGTCAAAATAAAAGTAAGCATACGGCGTTTAAAACACCTGGTTTTCTGGGCAAATCGTTTGAATTATTAGGACGTGTAAAACAGCTCAATTGGCGTTCCAGCAGCGCAAGCCTCTAATGTGCGAGTGAAGGGAGTTCGGAAAAACAAAACGTATGCAATCTTAGAAATTGTTTTCACATAAACTTTATATGTCCCGAACTTAGAATTGAAAAGGCTTCCCAAAAATAACATGGTCGCTGTGGTAGAACGTTTATTTTGATTGACGATTTTCTGCATTCATCAAAAAGTCCCATCAGTCCCATTTCTGATTTCCATGTAAGCCGGATTATTATGGAAAATCGCATGTAAACGTTTTAAACCAACTATTATATTCACCTGACTATCCCCAATAATCATATTATTGTGCGCATGTAACCGTACTCAGAGGGATGGAGAAACTGTACTCGGAGTGGTATGCCACAGTTTCAAACTTTACAGGTGCCTCCTCAATTATTAAAAATGTAAAAAAAAGACCCAGCACAGATTTGACATTTTAGCTATCGAATACAAAGGGACTGTTGAGAGAGTGACAGTAGTAAAGTGGTCGTACCAGGCATGGCTTGTAGGGCGGCTCACACCTCTTACTCAGCAGGTCGTCCCAGTTGATGTGTCTGAAGAAGGGATGCCTCTGTAAAACCAGCAGAAAAAAAACCCCGCAGCACTTAGAATCTATCCCTGTACAACGCAGATACAGGCTCATGAACTATTGGATTTTGTTCAATTTGCTATCAGTATAAGAACTGATCATAAAGCAGGGTTAGGGTACATTTCATTTCAGTCAATTCAAGGAGGTAGACATTTCTGTTCACTTCCTGAATTGACCCCAAGCCTATTACAAAGGTTGATGATGTCAATAGAAAACAAAACAAAAACAAAAAAAATCGGGAGACGTGCGTCTATCACCTGTATGTCTTTACAGTCTGCCGCACTGGAGCCTAGCCTCTGAAGAGGACTCTTCTTCAGCAGCTACACACAGGGACAAAAGAGATGATTATACATTTCACTTGCTTTGGCAACGTAAACATATGTTCCCCTGCCAACGAAGCCCTTTGAATTAAATTGAACAGCGAGATGAAGAAAAACAGATGAGGCGAGAGAGGAGCGAGAACAAGAGAGAGTAAGGCAGTGGGCGAGAGAGAGGAAGTGACCTCAAGACTTAGGTTGAAGAACATTCATCATCCTAACGAAATGGGGAGGTGTGGGCGTCTCTACCTTTTTGATCATGTCTCGGGCGTCCAGTGTGAGGTAGGGCGGTAGGTTGAGTTTACACTTCAAGATCTTATCAATGGTCTTCTTCCTGTTCTCAGCAGTGAACGGAGGCTACGGGGACAGGCAGGAAGATCAGAGGTTTGAGTCAAACGTCTTTCAAATGGTATCTGATTGGTTTAGAAAGAAGCATCAAAAGTGTTCCCAATTTTTTTCCCCCATCATTCATGCAGGTGCTCTCCCTCCCCCTCTTTTTGTCTGTCTCTCACCGAGCCCGTCATCATGTCATACATCAGGGCACCAAGACTCCACCAGTCCACCGCCCGGTTGTGCCCTGTACGCGTCAGAATCTCTGGAGCCCTGAGAGGAAGAGAGGTGGAGGTCGAGAAAATGTAAGAAAGAGCAAAAGAGTGAGGGGCTAAAGAGCGCAGGGAAGAGACTTAAATAGAAGAGTCATAAGAATTGGCTGTGATTCGATTCTCAACCTTCTCCTATAAGTGTGAACTGTTCACTCCCCTTCCTGGATTGAAAGAGAATCCAATATGCGACAGATTTTATGCGAATATCCTAAAATCCGAATAAATAAAATCTGCACATTTTCCCCACCAAACGAACTTGGTGCGGATAAAAAAATGTATACAAAATTAAAATCAGTGTGTGATGACGTAGTGCACGCAAAAAGTTATTTTTCGCATAAGTTTTCATGTACGAAACCAAAATCTAAAATTCAGTGTTTCCATAGCATTTTCCACTCTACTGACAATTTAGTCACAAAAACTGTTGCGTTAAATAGCAAATGTGCCTACGCCGGACTCAGATAGGCCTACAGCACAGGTAGGCTAGTCTACATGATGAGATTATATTATGGATAAGAATATTTTTATTAGTCAAGCATCGATCATCATGTCACCAGAATCAGACTCCATATTTATTGGAAAAGAGCATCAAGATCAATGTGACCTTTCACCCCTCTGTGAAGTTTATCATAAGTCATTTCATCTGTAGCCTAATAAATTGGTTTTCCCCAGTCGAAGTGGGATGACCACACACCATATCATCCTGTGACTCAAGTTTACCTCAATATGATGGTTATTATATCAATATGTGCGCATAAAGGAGTTTCCACCTCCATTTCTCGTATAATTCATTTTGCAGACACAAAAAGATGTCGATTCAACAAATTATCTGTCAGCATTACTGACTAGCTACCCCCCTTTCCCCATTTATAAAATGGTACCATCATAACTGTTTAAATGTTTAAATATACGCTATTACTTTACTCGCATAAAAACAGTGGATAAAAACAGTGTAAGGAATATGGTGGAAATGGCACACTAGGCCATGCAGCCCATGGACAAATGTAACGTTTTTAAATCCACGCTTGACTTCAGGAAGGAGGGGAAGAATTGTACTAGAACTAGTTAGGTGAACTAAGACCTATCTGAACTATGACTACTACAGCGACCCGTAGTGCAGCCTCAGAGAGCGATAGCACAGATAGAACAATGAGACAGATATTTCACTGGACGCATAAATAGAAAGCATACGCGTGGCGTTTCCACTCACTAGCAAATATGGTAGTGAGAGGAAGCCCACTGGCGGGCAGTGGGAGAAGATGGAACGAGAAGGATTTTGGCCAACATTATGCACATTTTCTCATCGATGAAACATTGGATCTCAACACAGTTCTGTTCACAAAACTAGAATATGTTATGAACTGAGTGGACTAAGTTTTGTAGACCTTAGCCTTTGCCAAAGTTTAACAAATTGCGTTGTTTAGGAGTACAAAGTTGAATTGAGTCATTGCACACGCACATGTCACAGAGTAGGTGTTCCCTAACGGAAATATGCAGATGCATGCTAGAACGGGCCAATAGGATATCGCTAGCCCGTGCTTGGCTTTGCCCATCTCCTTGCTTGTTCTACCCACTATGACTCATCTGTTCACATTGGAAATGACATCTATCTTGGTGTAGCTATAAAAATCTTTGGCGATAGCTTACTCAGAGACGGCATCCTCATCAGCGTGGTGCTAGACTCACATGTACTCTATGGTCCCACAGAAGGTGTGCGTGACCGCGCCGTCGTGAATGGACTCCTTACACAGGCCAAAGTCGGTCAGCTTGATGTGTCCTGGGAGACAGAAACACAATATCTCTGTCAATTCTAAACCATTAACAATAATCCAATCCATAGCAGATCATTTTTTTTTATTTTTTAAAGATGCTATTTTAATCTCACTGATATTGATTTCTACTTAACAGACAGACACACCTTGGTGGTTCAGCATGATATTCTCTGGTTTGAGGTCTCGGTAGATGATTCCATTTGAGTGGAGGTGTCCCAAAGCAAGCACGATCTCACCCAGATAAAAACTGTTTGTCAAAGAAGGGAAAAACATTTATTAACACTCCTCTGTACGCATGCGCAACACATACTGTCAAACTATTATCTCATCTTCTCCTCCTCTCTCCTACAAAATGTTCACATGGAAATTCACTGCTGTTTATGGCCTCAGCGTCACACTTTCTCGATGATAACCTGAAGCTAAGCATCTGGCTTTTACCAGGCTGTGTCCTCCATGAAGATTCCTTCCTTCTCCAGTTGCATGAAGAGTTCTCCACCTGATAAACAAAAACACGATTAAGGAGATTGAAGTGTCGATAGAAGTTGACGTGCCAGGATTCAGAGATCGACACGGTTGTCCTACCCAGATCCCCTCCCTCCAGAACGAGGTCAAAAGCATACAGCAGATCCCTCTCCCTCCCTTCCCGAATCGCTCACCACTGAGACACTCCAGGATGAGGTAGAGTTTACCCCCGGTCTGGAAGGCATACAGCAGGTCCACGATGAAGGGGTGCCGCACCGTCTCCAGAATCTCCCGCTCTGCACGCGTGTGGGCCGTGTCCTTGGCGTTACACACGATCTTCGCCTGGCAGGGAGAGAAAGCGAGGGATGGGTGGGAGGAGAGACAGGGGGGGGTGGAGATAGGAGAAAGTCAGTTGTGTATTTAGAGGTATTACATTTTGCCCTGGTACCGTAGCAATGTTTAGAGCATTCTTTTGGTTGAGAAAAATGATTGAGAGGAATCTTATGTACCTTCTTTAAAACCTTCATTGCGAATATCTTCCCAGTCTGCGCACCCTGCACTTTCCGTACCTGGAAAACCTGCAAGTAAAAAATACAATTGTTAAAATAGGTTAATGACAAACGGGATGAGTTTCTGATCAAGAGCATGGTGTATATCCAAGTACATTGTGAAGCTGAAACTCTTAGAAACGCAAACACGCACTGATTGACGGACACACACACACACACACACCTTGCCATAGCCCCCCTTGCCCAGCACACTTAGCAGCTCAAAGCTGTCTGGTCCAATCCTCTCACTGTCTCTGTTGACAACGGCACTGGTCAGCTCTATCTCTTCTGTCTGAACACTACGTGAGAGGGGGATAAGAGAGTTAGGAAGAGGGGAATGAGTGAGGGTGAGTTTAAAGGATTCAGTGAAAGATCAAACCAAATTGTATTAGTCACATGCGCCAAATACAACAGGTGTACGTACACCTTACAGTAAAATGCTTACTTACGAGCCCCTAACCAACAATGCAGTTTAAAAAAAAAAAAAAAAAAAAAAAAAGAGTGTAAGAATAAGAAATAAAAGTAACAAGTAATTAAAGAACAGCAGTAAAATAAAAATAGCGAGACAACACACAGGGGGTACTGGTACAGAGTCAATGTGCGGTGGCACCGGTTATTTGAGGTAATATGCACGTTGGCATAATTATTATAGTGACTATGCATAGATGATAACAAAGAGTAACAGCAGTGTAAGAGGGGGGTGGGGGGGGGCAATGCAAATAGTCTGGGTAGCCATTTGATTAGATATTCAGGAATTCTTATGGCTTGGGGGTCAAATCTGTTTTGACCCTCTTGGACCTAGACTTGGCACTCCGGTACCACTTGCCATGCGGTAGCAGAGAGAACAGTCTATGACTCAGGTGGCTGGAGTCTTTGACAATTTTTAGGGCCTTCCTCTGACACGGTCTGGTATAGAGGACCTGGATGGCAAGAAGCTTCTTTTAAGTCTCCCGAGGAGAATAGGTTTTGTCGTGCCCTCTTCACAACTGTCTTGGTGTGCTTGGACTATGTTAGTTTGTTGGCGATGTGGACACCAAGGAACTTGAAGCTCTCAACCTGCTCTACTGTAACCTCGATGAGAATGGGGACGTGCTCAGTCCTCTTTTTCCTGTAGTCTACAATCATCTCCTTTGTCTTGATCACGTTGAGGGAGAGGCTGTTGTCCTGGCACCACATGGCCAGGTCTCTGATCTCCCTATAGGCTGTCCTGTCGTTGTCAGTGATCAGGCCAACCACTGTTGTGTCATCGGCAAACTCAATGATGGTGTTGGAGTCGTGCCTGGCCCTGCAGTCATGAGTGAACAGGGAGTACAGGAGGGGCCCCTGTGTTGAGGATCAGTGTGGCGGATGTTTTGTTACTTACCCTTACCACCTGGGGGCGGCCCCTCAGGAAGTCCAGGATCCAGTTGCAGAGGGAGGCGTTTAGTCCCAGGGTCCTTAGCTTATTGATGAGCTTTGAGGGCACTATGGTGTTGAACGCTGAGCTGTAGTCAATGAATAGCATTCTCACATAAGTGTTCCTTTTGTCCAGGTGGGAAAGGGTAGTGTGGAGTGCAATAGCGATTGCATCATCTGTGGATCTGTTAGGGCGGTATGGAAATTGGAGTGGGCCTAGGGTTTCTGGGATAATGGTGTTGATGTAAGCCATTACCAGCCTTTCAAAGCACTTCATGGCTACAGACGTGAGTGCTACGGGTCGGTAGTCATTTAGGCAGGTTACCTTAGTGTTCTTGGGCACAGGGAATATGGTGGTCTGCTTAAAACATGTTGATATTACAGACTGTCAGTGATGACACGTGCCAGTTGGTGAGCGCATGCTCGCTGTTCACGTACTGGTAATCCGTCTGGCCCTGCGGCCTTGTGAATGTTGACCTGTTTAAAGGACTTACATTGGCTGCGGACAGCGTGATCACACAGTCTTCCGGAACAGCTGGTGCTCTCATGCAATTTTCAGTGTTATTTGCCTCGAAGCGAGCATAGAAGTAGTTTAGCTCGCCTGGTACGCTCGTGCCACTGGGCAGCTCTCGGCTTTGCTTCCCTTTGTAGTATGTAATGGTTTGTAAGCCTTGCCACATCCGACGAGCATCTGAGCCGGTGTAGTACGATTCAATCTTAGTCCTGTATTGACGCTTTGCCTGTTTGATGGTTCGTCGGAGGGCATAGCGGGATTTCTTATAAGCTTCCCGGGTTAGAGTCCCGCTCCTTGAAAGTAGCAGCTCTAGCCTTTAGCGCGATGCGAATGTTGCCTGTAATCCATAGCTTCTGGTTGGGGTATGTACTTTCGGTCACTGTGGGTACGACGTCATCGATGCACTTATTGATGAAGCCAATGACTGATGTAGTGTACTCCTCAATGTCATCGGAGGAATGCCAGAACATAATCCAGTCTGTGCTAGCAAAACAGTCCTGTAGCTTAGCATCTGCTTCATCTGACCACTTTTTTATTGATCGAGTCATTGGTGCTTTCTGCTTTAATTTTTGTTTGGATCTATTTCTCAGTAAAAACACTCAGACATTAAGCTTAACCAAGTTTATTCTGCCCAGAGGGTCAATACAGCTGCATTCAGACAAATACATGTTTCCATCACCACACTAGAGGTGTATATATAATGTATATTAATTAGGTCCGATTTCAAGTTTTCATAACAATCGGGCGCCGATTTTGCCGATTTCTAAGTATTTTTTAATACCTTTATTTAACTAGGCAAGTAAGTTAAGAACACATTCTTATTGTCAATGACATCCTAGGAACGGTGGGTTAACTGCCTTGTTCAGGGACAGGACAGATTTTCACATTGTCAGCTCGGGGGATCCAATCTTGCAACATTACAGTTAACTAGTCCAATGCTCTAACCACCTGCCTCTCATTGCACTCCACGGGGAGCCTGCCTGTTACGCAAATCCAGTAGAAGCCAAGGTAAGTTGCTAGCTAGCATTAAACTTATCTTATAAAAAACAATCAATCAATCATAGTCACGTGGTTGATGATATTACTAGTTTATCTACCGTGTCTTGCGTTGCATATAATCGATGCAACGCTGGGGGATGATTTAACAGAAGCGCATTTGCGAAAAAAGCACAATCGTTGGACGACTGTACCTAACCATAAACACCAATGCCTTTCTTAAAATCAATACACAGAAGTATATATTTTTAAACCTGCATGTTTAGCTAAAAGTAATCCAGGTTAGCAGGCAATATTAACCAGGTGAAAATGTGTCATTTCTCTTGCATTCATTGCACGCAGAGTCAGGGTATATGCAACAGTTTGGGCAGCCTGGCTCATTGCCAACTCATTTGCCAGAATTACACATAATTATGACATAACGTTGAAGGTTGTGCAATATAACAATAATATTTAGACTAATGATGCCACCCGTCAGATAAAATACCGAACGGTTCCGTATTTCACTGAAATAAACGTTTTGTTTTCGAAATTATAGTTTCCGGATTCGACCATATTAATGACCAAAGGCTTTTATTTCTGTGTGCTATTATGTTATAATTAAGTCTATGACTTGATAGAGCAGTCTGACTGAGCGATGGTAGGCAGCAGCAGGCTCGTAAGCATTCATTCAAACAGCACTTTTGTGCGTTTTGCCAGCAGCTCTTCGCAAGCACAGCGCTGTTTATGACTTCAAGCCTATCAGCCTCATGGCTGGTGTAACCGATGTGAAATGGCTAGCTAGTTAGCTGGGTGTGCGCTAATAGCGTTTCAAACGTCAGAGACTTGGAGTAGTTATTCCCCTTGCTCTGCAAGGGCTGTGGCTTTTGTGGAGCGATGGGTAACGCTGCTTCGAGTGTGGCTGTTGTCGTTGTGTTGCTGGTTCGAGCCCAGGTAGGGGCGAGGAGAGGGACGGAAGCTATACTGTTACACTGGCAATACTAAAGTGCCTATAAGAACATCCAATAGTCAAAGATATATGAAATACAAATGGTATAGAGAGAAATAGTCCTATAAATACTATGTTAACTACAACCTAAAACCTCTTACCTTGGAATATTGAAGTCTCATGTTAAAAGGAACCACCAACTTTCATATGTTCTCATGTTCTGAGCAAGGAACTCAAAGGTTAGCTTTTTTACATGGCACATATTGCACTTTTACTTCTCCAACACTTTGTTTTTTGCATTATTTAAACCAAATTGAATATTTCATTATTTGAGGCTAAATTGATTTTTATTGATGTATTATATTAAGTTAAAATAAGTGTTCATTCAGTATTGTTGTAATTGTCATTATTGCAAATTAATTTGTAAAAAAATAAAATAAAAAAAAAGCTGATTAATCGGTATCGGCCTCTTTGGTCCTCCAATAATCGGTCTCGGAGATGAAAAATCATAAATCGGTCGACCTCTAATATATACTCCAATTTAGGCACTCCTCTCCAAATCCAAATCTTAAATTCGCTCCATCTTTTATGGTTCGACAGGAAGATGAAGAGATAAGGGAGAAACAATGGTTTATTACCTTAAGGGGATCTGCCCTGACCTCAACCCCCTTGATGCCCAATCCAAAGATCTCCACCCGTATCCCATCTAGCAATCCGGTGACTGCCTCCCATCCACCCAACACATGCCAAAGCCATCTGGCTCCTACAGATAAACATTAACTTTTGATGTAAAAAACAGTCTCTATCACTACTTAGATACTATACTTCTGAGTATAACACTGTCCCAAGTTTAACCTAGAATCTAACCGTTTGTAAGCAGGAATCAGGAGGATAGAATTATGGTCAGATTTGCCAAAATGAGGGAGAACTTTGTACACGTCTCTGTGTGTGGAGTAAAGGTGGTCCAGAGTCCCCCCCCCTCTGGTTGCACATTTAACATGCGGATAGAAATTTGTTTAGACGGATTTAAGTTTTCGGCTACTAGGAGCGCCGCCTCTGGGTGAGCGTTTTCCTGTTTGCTTATGGCGGAATAAGCTCATTCAGTGCGGTCAGTGACAGCATCAGTGGTGGTATGTAGACAGCCATGAAAAATACAGATAAACTCTCTAGGTAGATAGTGTGGTCTACAGGTTATCATGAGATACTCCACCTCAGGTGAGAAAAACCTTAAGACTTCCTTAGATATCATGCATCAGCTACTATTTACAAAAATACATAGTCCGCCGCTGCTGTTCTGTCCTGCCGATACAGCGTATAACCAGCCAGCTGTATGTTGACAATGTCGTTGCTCAGCCACGACTCCGTGAAGCATAAGATATTACAGTTTTGAATGTCCCATTGGTAGTTTATTCTTCCGCGTAGGTCATCAATTTTATTTTCCAAATATTGCACATTTGCTAGCAGAATGGAAGGCAGTAGGGGTTTACTCGATCGCCTACGAATTCTCAGAAGGTAGCCCAACCTCTGGACCCTTTTTGTCCACCTTTTCTTCACGCAAATAACAGGGATCTGGGCCTGTTCCCGGGGAAGCAGTATATCATTCACGTCAGGCTCATTAAAGGAAAAAAAGGATTCTGCCACTTCGTGGTGAGTAATCACAGTTCTGGTGCCCAGAAGTTATTTTCCGTCATAAGAGACGTTAGCAGCAACATTACATACAAAATAAGTTAAAAAATAAGTTACAAACAACGCAAAGAAACTAACCAAAAACCACAATTGGTTAGGAAAACATAAAACGTCAGCCTTGTTCTCTGGCGCCATCTTGTCAATATAGTCTCAAGCAAGAATGGTGAACAAGTGACTAAATTCAGAGTTCCACTTACAGGTCTGTCTCTGCTACGGTGAAGTCACAAACATCATCCTACAGAGCACAAGAGGGCCAGAAGAGAGGGGGTCAAAGTTAATTCACTGTAGAGAAGTGAAGGGTCACTGCCAATAGACTGAAGATAGCATTATTTCATATCACAGAACATGCATAAATCTTTGTTTTGGGGAACAACTTTGTAGTTTATATGCTGTTTATTCTGGGCGTTTTCACTACACTGAACACATCCCCGATCTGACACTCTGATAGCAAGTTAGTTAGGTACCCTAATTTACTTCCATAACAACAAAAAGTGTCTTCAAATTCCCAACAAAACAAGTGACAAATCCCCACCTCTGCGTCGCTAAGGTCTTCTGACTCCAGGTCAATATCGAAAACACCAGCCATCCTGCGAAATAAATTAGAGTTATAGCTTAGCTAGGTGTGAAATGTCATTACAAAAACAACGACAGAGTTCGCAATGTGAAACACGCAGTTGTTGTTACTATTCAGCTAGCTAAGCCTGACATGTGCAAATACTAAGCAGCTACACTGTCAAAGCTGGACAAGAAGCTGGCGTTATCTAACGTTAACCTAGATAAGACCGGTTAGCCTGCCTAGATGCTATGGGTGAAGTTAATGCATTAGAGAATATTTCTTACTGGGCCCGCGGGCAGGGAAGGCAATGCTAATGCTAGCTAGCTATAGCTGTTGAGCGGTCAACATACATAGTTGGAGATAGCCGACTAAACTCAACGATTTACGATGGAGTTGAGCGGTGACTAGTCTGGGGGACAGGAGCTCAACGACGTTATAAAACTAACTCCTGATTTCAGGACTCAAAAGAATAGCCCGCATGGTTGGGTGCTGAAATCAATAGTTATTGATAAAAACTAAATGTATGTGATGTCGGAGCTCCAGTCCGCCCACAGCCACACTAGTCGCCTCCATCTTAAAATCGCAGAATTTAGTTTAATCGGCTAGATTCAAGAGAACCAGTCAGAGAGCTATCCAGCTCATGTGAAAGTTCAGACTGTGTTGGAATGTAGTAAGACATTAGAGAACCAAGTTTGTTGCGTCACTTGAGCTAGTTAAATGACTAAATTGACTGTATAAAACATACATACTTATTTAATGATCACATTGGTTTGACAGCTACCGCTAGCTAGTTGCGTTAACTTATCACCTGTGAGTCGTCGTATGCAGTCAACGTTCGTTAGCTAACCTAGCCTAGCATTTCACCTCGGCTCATACCTTCATTCGTCGTGACCACGCAGTCAGCGAGCTTATAAAGAAGCCAGGTTGGCTGATTCCACTTTCCTTGCTGTGTCGCTCGCAACAGTCTCGTTTGATCTAAACTGTAGTCATAAAGAAGAATACGATTATCTTTAAAAGCTGTCTGTCACCTCGCTCTGGTCCTTGTTGCTGTTCTGATGTTTGTTTCTCTTGGCATGTGTGAATGAACTTTTACCTTTTTAGCTACGTCATCAGTAAAAGTCTTGCGATTGGCAGTTTTTTATTTTTATAGCAGTACATCAGTTTATGGAACTGTTTATTTTATTTTATTATAAACAAAACAGAACAAACAATATACAATGTAAAATCACCAATATAGCAAGAGACGTACATGAAAAAAAAGTTTATAGAAAAGTGGACATGGGCATTTTGACAAGTGCAGACATGGGTCAGAAAGGCAATTCCCATTGGGGGGAAAACAAATGCATTCCAGCTCTACAGAAGCTGTTCAGGGGTCAGGGACATTGTGGTCTCTCCACCAACTGACTTTATCCCAGTTTCACTATCGAGGTTATGGACATTGTGTATGCGGACCTGACATCCAATTGTAGAGCACCCCATAGGGCTCTGGTCAAAAGGAGCGCACTATATAGGGAATAGAATGGCACGTTTTTGTTATTATAAGGATGACAATGATATTTATATCTGGAGACAATTCAACTATTTTATCAAACTGATAAAAAAGTAACAAAACCTAAGAAAAAAAACACTCCAACAGATGCGCTACCCAGCCTATTTGGATGTAACAAGCAATCTTTTTTTGTTGTTGTAATTTTCTCTGGCGTTGTCTGTTTCAATCAAAGGCAGTAGCTCTTTTGGTGGTTTCGTTTCCAGGGTAAACAGAAGTGAGAGAGAGAAAGGCCACTTAGGCCTGCAACCTAAACACCTCTGTGACCGCAGCTTCCTGCAAGACCAGTCCATAACACACCAGCTCAGAAGCAACTGTCGTTTCACCTATGAGAATACAACACCAAACCATCGCACTATGCATATATCATTTACGACAAAGCTTTTTTATTTTTTTTATCTTAGGAGACTTAGGCAATTTTTTATAAAATCATATGTTTCAAGGTATGACTCTGAAGGTTTGCAAATGGCAAACCTGATTTGAGCTTATTTTACATTTTTTTAATTAAGGTGGTCTACATCTGAAAGGAAGTGGAACTTTCCTGGAACTAGTGGTTTTACAAGTGAACATAACTGTCCATTGTCAGACTGGAACTTGTGACCTGTAATTCTGCTAGTAACAGCACACAGAGAATGGCATCTCTTTGGTTTATCTTAATGATTTGTGAGTACAATTTATTGGAATTTCAGAGGGTCTTCTTAATGAATAGCCTGATTTGATTATACACATTTTTTTCTTCTTCGATTGAAATAGAAAATTGCCTAATGTGTTGTAATCTATCTATCAAACAGTGTTCATTGTCAAGCCATGGCAGTCTGTGGAGGAGTCTGTGCTTCGAGAGGTCCAGCTTGGAGATACTGCCATTTTGCTCTGCAATATCTCTTATCATTACAAGATAACCTGGTTGAAGCACAATCCTGAGCAGACTCCTGCCGTTTTGCTGTGTGTGAGTCTAAACGGTGGAAATATAATCTATGGGCACCGACCCAATCTTCGTTTCGAGACAGAGATTGCCAACAGGTCATTGGCATTGAAAATCAAGAGCGTTGAGGATGCAGACCTTGGATTGTATTACTGCATGGGAAAGATTGGGGAAAGTATGATGGTTGGGGGAGGAAGCAGACTTCACGGTAAGTGGGGATTTTTGCTAGTCAAAAACACATGTGTGTTTTTCACAAAATGCCATTTAATATCATATTTACTCTCACATTCATCTTGCCACCCAGAACCAAATCTCACTTGCGCTGGCCAGCTACTCAATTTAGAACATTTTAATTGTTAAATATGTCACAAAATAATATTCTCACTTTATGTTCAGTCCCTCCAACTGTGACCTTTGAAGTTTACCATCCTATTCATCATCACTGGTGGTACACCTAATCATCTGATCTCAGAAGTAATTTATGTCACTATTTTTCAGTGTCTGGCCTTGAAGCTATAAATGAATCTTCTACCACTTATGAACAAGGTAACATAAATCTAGAAACTAAATGATATTGCAACTTAAATGCTGTTTCCTACTCCATTCAACACTAACAAAAATGAGCCATGCAATGTAAAATAATATCAGCAGGTAACGTTAACCCCTGCCTCTCTCATATACTTCTCCTTTTAGCTTCGCCTGCATTGTGTAGTTGTACCCCCGGGCTCTCCTTCGCTCATCTGCATGCAGCTGTAGTTGGACTGGGTCTGTTGGGGATGATACTGACAGTTTGCATCACTCATCACAAGACCAAGAAAAGAAACATGACAACCTAAACGGTCTGGTGAAAATAAGCTGCTCTGAATGCTTTTCTTGCTCAGTGTGTTTCAGTGTCTGATTACAGTATAATATATAACAAACCTGAATGCCATAGTCCTACAGCATGTATTTTGATGATTTATCTTAAGACAAATTATATTGTGGTCTTGTGGCTTTGGAATTTGGGTCAAGTTTATCAGGAAGGAAGGACTTATTTTGTCTCAGGGTGTAATATTTCCTGCAGCATATTTTGTTATTCGTATTTGTACTTTTTGCACTTGGGCCTTTTGAAATTAAAATAAATAAAAGATTGCCTGAGGGCTTGGCCTACAATGTGACTTTATTATAATAAGAAAAGGAGCTAGACTTTTATACTAAATTTCACCTACTGTCTGTCCCATCTCTTTTAATCAGAAATGCAAACATGTGTAGCGGTAGTCTGTACACTAAAAAATATTTTTGCAGTGAGTTGTTGACTCTACCGTCTATGGAACAAATCGATTTAGTACATGTCCAATGCTCATACAATAATTGGTTCTGTGTGCTGTTGTAAAGCTAGCAAAACAAATCGACGAGCAGACAGACACCTGTTCTGATCTGTCTGCCTAGCTAAGTCTCAACAGTGCTCAGGTGAGTTATTAGCAGTTTTAGATTGAAATCATGTGTAAATATGCTGTTGCATAATGCCGCTTAGTTTAGCATGTTTTTTTCCCAACTATCCAACAACATTGATAGCTAGCTAGCTAGCTTGAGCGTGCAAGCATTTAGCTAGCTACCTCTACTTGCTTGTTAGCTAATGTCACCTAGTTTAGCATCTTTTTTTGTTGCAGCTATCCGTGCCGGGCCAGACGTGATGTGTATAGACGTAAAGGACATTTTTGTGACCTTAGTTGACCTTTTCTGCTGCTTTTGAGACATGGTTCAATCCCACCTTGGGGCACTACTTGTTGAGTAATTAAAACACTAAACAATCACAATACTGTAACTACTGGTCACTCTATGTATTATTTTTGTAATATGTATTCATTATAGAATTCTGTCAGCTATTAATGATAAACATGTTTTACTGCACTCTATAGAGTTTTAGGCCTAGATATCTTGCAATTTATTTACATATTTATAGACTGTATGTGTGTGTGTCACATCCTGACCTTAGTTCCTTTTTTATGTCTCTATTTTAGTTTGGTCAGGGCGTGAGTTGGGGTGGGCATTCTATGTTTTTGTTCTATGTTTTGTATTTCTGCTTTTGGCCTGGTATGGTTCTCAATCAGAGGCAGCTGTCAATCATTGTCTCTGATTGAGAACCATACTTAGGTAGCCTGTGTTCCCACTATGATTTTTGGGTAGTTGTTTTCTGTTTTGTGTGTATTGCACCTTGCAGAACTGTCTTGTTGTTGTTCTTTGTTCAAGTATTCGTATTTATTACAAGTATTATGAATACTTACCACGCTGCACCTTGGTCCTCTTCTCCTTCTCCTGACGACAATCGTTACAGTGTGAGAGAGATGCATGTTGTCTTTATTTTTCCTTGTCAGCCACTCATCTCTGCTTCATAAAAAGCTGAGGACTGGAACTCCCTCCAAGTCATCTCTCTCTCTCTCTCTGGTCTTTGGTTGCCTAGTTTTTAAATCGCTACATTCATTCATTGTGGAGAACAAACATCAGTTTGGCTAGAGCGATGTGGATGGGTAGCCAGGGAATGGCCTTGGTACATACATTTGTTGGGGATTCTGTATTGTGTCAGGTTGACTGTTGTGTCCTCACCTTTGTTATGAGCATTTCCTCATCTCCAAAGTGTTCCCTTTCAGTTTTACCATGGTTATGCATAGGCGTCTCATGTTTTTTTTTAGTGAGAAACATTTCAATTTGGCCCTCGCCATACAGGCCAATTCCCCTGAGTGTAAAGAGTTATAATTATTAAGAGAATTAGAAGTTGTCATGAAAAGTTGGGTCCCACATGGGTAATTTGACAGTTTTTCTTGGTTGAAATAATATGATTAACTACTCTACATTCTTTAAGTTACTGCTGTGGTAAAGAAAATGGCCATGGCTCCAGTATATGACCAGTATATTCAATGTCTAGAGCAGATGCTAAAGAAGGGGGTCTATTGAAAGCGGAGCTGAATGCCAGTATGGAATATCATGCTGAATGGGAGTTAAGGGCTTGTAAGTAAGGTCTTTGACCTGTTGTAGTCGGCACATGTCACAAATACAATTGGATTTGATTTACATCTGCATTGCTTGCTCTTTGGGGTTTTAGGCTGGGTATCTGTATAAGCACTTTGTGACAACTGCTGATGGACAAGGGGCTTTAAAAAACGAATGTCATTGATTGCTTGTATATGCTTCTATTCGTGTCAGAAAATCGAAATATCTTACATTTCCTCAATAGGAAGTTGTACCTTAAGCTAACACATTTTCCTGGTCTTTCCTGCGGGGGACAGGGTGCTTCAGGTTTGGGAATGGAGGACCTAGAGAATTAGAATATTAGCTATAATTAGTGCCTACATTTATGAATTAAATTACATTTGAGTTAGACCTTACTGTGAAATGCTTACTTAAACCAACAGCGCAGTTCAAGAAGAGTTAAGAAAATATTTACCAAATAAACTAAAGTAAAAAATTATAAAAAGTAACACAATACATAACAATAACAAGGCTGGGGGGTACCGGTGCCGAGTCAATGTGCAGGTGTACAGGTTAGTCGAGGTCATTTGTACGTGTAGGTAGGGGTGAAGTGACTATGCATAGATAATTAACAGCGAGTAGCAGCAGTGTATAAAACAAAGGGGGGGGGGGGGGGGGGGTTCAATGTAAATATTCCAGTGGCCATTTGATTAATTGTTCAGCAGTCTTATGGCTTGGGAGTAGAAGCTGTTAAGGAGACTTTTGGTCTTAGACTTGACACTCCGGTACCACTTGCTGCGCGGTAGCAGAGAAAACAGTCTATAACTGTTTTCTGGGTGACTAGAGTCTCTGACAATTTTTGGGGCCTTCCTCTGACACTGCCTATTATATAGGTCCCGGATGGCAGCAGCGCTTGGCACCAGCGATGTACTGGGCCGTACGCACTACCCTCTATAGCGCCTTACGGTCAGATGCCGAGCAGTTGCCATACCAGGCGGTGATGCAACCGGTCAGAATGCTCTCGATGGTACAGCTGTAGAAGTTTTTGAGGATCTGGGGACCCATGCCAAATGTTTTCAGTCTCCTGACAGGGAAAATGTGTTGTTGTGCCCTCTTCATGACTGTCTTGGTGTGTTTGGACCATGATAGTTTGTTGGTCGTGGACACCAAGGAAGTCGAAACTCTCGACCCGCTCCACTACAGCCCTATCGATGTCAATGGGGGCCTGTTCGGCCCGTCTTTTCCTGTAGTCCACGATCAGCTCCTTTGTCTTGCTCACATTGTGGGAGAGGTTGTTGTCCTGGCACCACACTGCCAGGTCTCTAACCTCCTATAGGCTGTCTCATCGTTGTTGGTGATCAGGCCTACCACTGTTGTGTTGTCAGCAAACTTAAAGATGGTGTTGGATTCATATTTGGCCACGCAGTCGTGGGTGAACAGGGAGTACAGGAGGGGACTAAGCAGGCACCCCTGAGGGGCCCCAGTAGGAACCCTGAAAGGTGCCCAGGGTCCCTGCTTATCTGCGTGAACATGCCTCAGACATGCTGCAAGGAGGCGTGAGGACTTCAGATATGGCCAGGGCAATAAATTGCAATGTCCGTACTGTGAGACGCCTAAGACAGCACTACAGGGAGACAGGACGGACAGCTGATCGTCCTCACAGTGGCAGACCACGTTTTCTTTTTATGAAGAAACGTCCCTTTTTCAGAACCCTGTCTTTCAAAGATAATTCGTAAAACCCAAATAACTTCACAGGCTTTCATTGTAAATGGTTTAAACACTGTTTCCCATGCTTGTTCAATATATATATACAAATGGCTTATCACAGGGTTCCCCAACTGCTCCCCCCCACCCCCCAAGTTATATATATATATATGTATATATATATATATATTATTTATTAAAAAATATTATTTTTTGCTCAGAAAACTGGGGGGGGGGGGGCAGTTGGGGAACCCTGTGGTAAGCAATTTGTATCATGACATTGTTTCACACTTTGAGCAGATCAGATGTCATGTCATTACATGAAAAAATCATCATCAAGCGTTAAACAGATTCATGTCATAGTTAGCTTATGACATGAATCTGTTTTACACTTGATGATTACTGCACTTTTTGAAAATATTTTTTTACTACCGGAAATTAAACCATTGCGTAAATCTGTGTGGTGAGAATCATATTGTCCAGCAGAGGGCGATGTCACCCTGTTAATAATTGAGTTGAATGACTTCCTCATCTGTGAGTTTACATCATGTCAAGCTTTTTAAAGCTTCAACATCACAGACCTATTGGCCGTTTAAATGATCACCTTCTCTTTTGTACAATGCCACACACCCTCGCTCGCCTCATGATCCCAACCAAAAAAACAAAGTGTTTGTTTTCGGACACCGTGACCATAAAAGTGCAACAAGCGTGGGCAAAATGGAGATAATGTGTCTGCTGCCAAGTAGAACTTGTGCGATCAAGGCCGGCTCCCTCCAACAACCCTCCAACTCCTAGCCTACTACAATTTACCTTTTGGTTTCATTTCCAAAATAAAAGTCTAGAGCTTGTTTTAGAACGCATGCTCTGCACTTTATTTTGTTAGTTTGCAAATAGGCCTACATTCGGTTATAATGACTCTGTTACGGCATTCCTCCAGAAGGGCATCTTCTGAGGCTGAGGGGAGCTTTTCCGAAAGGCATGGTGCTGTGGTTCTGTATGGAGATCACACGCTCTTCACCTGGGCAGCAGTGTAGTGATGGCCGGAATAGCCTATACAGAGACTACCTAAAACCACGGCAACAGAGTTACTGTAAAGTCTGGGAATAAGCTTATGCCAGACTTAGCCTACATTTAACCTCTCCCTTTTTCATTTCAAAGTCCATATGTTCATGACCTGATTCATATAAATCATGTCAAATTATTTGTTTATTCATATTAACTACCCCTACAGAATATGCTTTGGCAAGATTTGGAGTGATTAAATAAATATCAAAATATTCTATCAAAAAAATATTTTGAGTGGCAAAGACTCCAGTGGTCATACATAATTCATAGATTCACCAAACAGCTATTATTATTCTATGAGTCATTATTCCTGGTAGATACCACTGGTTATGATTCATTATTCCTGGTAGATACTACTGGTTATGATTCATTATTCCTGGTATATACTACTGGTTATGATTCATTATTCCTGGTAGATACTACTGGTTATGATTCATTATTCCTGGTAGATACTACTGGTTATGATTCATTATTCCTGGTTGTCATGCGTAGGTGTAATAGGTGGCAGGGAAGTCAGGCGCAGGAGAGTCAAATGGAGTGTAAAATGGAGTCTTTTAATAAAGTCCACGGAGTATGCTCCATAACACTAAATGTACATAAACATGGGTACGAGGACCCGACGCACACCTATACAACAATCACACTACACTGACAATAAAACAATCTCTGACAAAGACATGAGGGGAAACAGAGGGTTAAATACACAACAGGTAATGAATGGGATTGAAAACAGGTGTATGGGAAGACAAGACAAAACCAATGGAAAATGAAAAAAAGGATCAATGATGGCTAGAAGACCGGTGACGTCGAACGCCGAGCACCACCCGAACAAGGAGAGGTAACGACTTCGGCAGAAGTCGTGACACTGGTAGAGTACTGGTTATGATGAATTATTCCTGGTAGATACTACTGGTTATGATTCATTATTCCTGGTAGATACTACTGGTTATGATTAATTATTCCTGGTAGATACTACTGGTTATGATTCATTATTCCTGGTAGATACTACTGGTTATGATTCATTATTCCTGGTAGATACTACTGGTTATGATTAATTATTCCTGGTAGATACTACTGGTTATGATTAATTATTCCTGGTAGATACTACTGGTTATGATTAATTATTCCTGGTAGATACTACTGGTTATGATTAATTATTCCTGGTAGATACTACTGGTTATGATTCATTATTCCTGGTAGATACTACTGGTTATGATTCATTATTCCTGGCAGATACTACTGGTTATGATTCATTATTCCTGGCAGATACTACAGGTTATGATTCATTATTCCTGGTAGATACTACTGGTTATGATTCATTATTCCTGGTAGAGTACTGGTTATGATTAATTATTCCTGGTAGATACTACTGGTTATAATTCATTATTCCTGGTATATACTACTGGTTATGATTCATTATTCCTGGAATATACTACTGGTTATGATTACAGACAGAGATCAGAGAAAGGGATGATACAATATTGAAATAGTCATAAGTTAATAAGGTGGGGATGTCCACGTCACCCAGAGATATATATGCCCATGCTGTAACAAGAAATATACCTAGAGGACTCAAACTTCACTGTTGTAGGCACAATACAGCTAGTGCTATCTAGACTTGCGGTGGCAAACAAATCCATTACATTAGAAACCTAAATGTGAAGTAAATTCTAAACTGAGGAGTAACAGACAATGGACACTTTTAACTTGAAAATGTGCAGGACACCTCTTTCCGGTTTTATACTATGTTACGCTTGTTAGGGTAGCACTCTTCACAGGCTGTTTGGTGTACGGTTTTTTGTTGGTGAGATGAAACTGCCAAAACTCTAAAATGTATTATTGCACGTCAGAATTGCAACAAGATTTGTCCAGGCCTAAAATGTTAGTCCATCATCGTAACCTGGTGTTTGCATCTTCACGAATGAAATTTCACATTTAAGTTCATGTTTCACGCATGGCTTTTCTTACTATACTCACAATTTGCGTATGGGGTTAAGTGTGAGGAGGACTATTTAAGATACATAAAAATAAAAAACATAAATAACTTATTACATAAGTTTTCAGACCCTTTGCTGTGAGACTTGAAATTGAGCTCCAGTGCATCCTGTTTACATTGATCATCATTGAGATGTTTATACAACTTGATTGGAGTCCACTGGTATATTCAATTGATTGGACATGATTTTGAAAGGCACACACCTGTATATATAATGGTGCAGTTGAGGGTGCATGTCAGAGCAAAAACCAAGCCATGAGGTTGAAGGAATTGTCAATTGTGCTCCGAGTCAGGATTGCGTTGAGGCACAGATCTGGGGAAGGGTACCAAAAAATGTCTGCAGTATTGAAGGTCCCCAAGAACACAGTGGCCTCCATCATTCTTAAATGGAAGAAGTTTGGAACCGCAAAGACTCTTCCTATAGCTATCCGCCAGGCCAAACTGAGCAATCGGGGGAAAAGGGCCTTGGTCAGGGAGGTGGCCAAGAACCTGATGGTCCCTCTGTCAGAGTTTTAGAGTTCATCTGTGGAGATGGGAGAACCTTCCAGAAGGACAACCATCTATGCAGCACTCCACCAATCGGGCCTTTATGGTAGAGTGGCCAGACGGAAACCACTCCTCAGTAAAAGGCACATGACAGGCCGCTTGGAGTTTGCCAAAAGGCAACTAAAGGACTCTCAGACCATGAGAAACAAGATTCTCTGGTCTGATGAAACCAAGATTGAACTCTTTGGCCTGAATGCCAAGCAAAAAGTCTGGAGGAAACCAGGCACTGCTCATCACCTGGCCAATACCATCCCCACGTTGAAGCATGGTGGTGGCAGCATCATGCTGTGTGGATGTTTTTCAGGGACTGGGAGACTAGTCAGGATTGAGGGAAAGATGAACGGAGAGATCCTTGATAAAAACCTGCTCCAGAGTGCTCAGGACCTCAGACTGGGGCGAAGGTTTACCTTCCAACAGGACAACGACTATAAGCACTAAGCAGAGACAATGCAGGAGTGGCTTCGGGACAAGTCTCTGAATGTCCTTGAGTGGCCCAGCCAGAGCCCGGACTTGAACCCGATCAAACATCTCTGGAGAGACCTGACAATACACTCCTTGACGCTCCTCATCCAACCTGACAAAGCTTGAGAGGATCTGCTGACAAGAATGGGAGAAACTCCCCAAATAAAGGTGTGCCAAGCTTGTAGCGTCATACCCAAGAAGACTCTATGCTGTAATCACTGCCAAAGGTGCTTCAACAAAGTACTGAGTAAGGGTTTGAATACTTACGTAAATGTGATTTGTTTTTTATTTATAATACATTTGCAAACATTTCTAAAAACCTGTTTTGCTTTGTCATTATGGGGTATTGTCTGGAGATTGATGAGGGGGGAAAACAATTTAATCCATTTTAGAATAAGGCTGTAATGTAGCAAAATGTTGAAAATGTGAAGGGGTCTTAATACTTTCTGAATGCACTGTATATGGGCCAATTGGGCAGTGCCCACAACGCCCAATTTATTCAAAGCTTTTTGAAAGGCCAAGAATCTTTCTGTAGATACTTCTGAGGAATTCTGAAGGTTTCAACAAAGGAATTTAGTTTTGCATGTGCAATGTACTTCATTTAGACCAGGGTTCCCCAACTGGTGTGATTTTATTTGGCCCCCCCAACTATGATTAACATATCCTTGTTGATTTACTGACAGAATTACATTTTATAGAAAGCCTATTGCTGTGCTATGGTCTAAATATTTTGGGAAAGGGACAGACATTTAGTCTGGGATTTAGTCTGATATCAGCATTCAGCAAACATCCGATCTTTCTGCATGTGACACAACCCCTCTTACGCTTTTGTAATCAATCTGAATCGGTTTGGTGTTGCTTTGTTACTGCATGTTCTTACAGGTGAAATGATAAGATAAGTACCCACTTCACTCCAATGAATAAACAAATGTAACAACAGAAAACCCATCACTGTCTGCACACCCCAGCTTGCCATTACGGCTAAATAACATCTTAAAACTGATGGAGACAGGCAAAAAGAATAGTCGTAGAGAAGCAGCTAAGTAGGCTAATTGCCAGCCCAGGACCTCCACATCCGGCTTCTTCACCTGCGGGATTGTCTGAGACCAGCCACCCAGACAGCTGACGAAACTGAGGAGAATTTCTGTCTGTAATAAATCCCTTTTGTGGAGGAAAAACTCATTTCTGATTGGCTGGGCCTGACTCCCCAGTGGGTGGACCTGGCTCCCAAATGCCATCCAAGGCCCACCCATGGCTGCACCCCTGACCAGTCCTGTGAAATCCATAGATTAGGGCCTAATGCATTTATTTAATTTGACTGATTTCCTTAACTGTAATTTAGGAAAACCATTGAAATTGCTACATGTTGCCTTTATATTTTTGTTCAGTATATATTTATATTTATTCGCCCATTTGGCTAGCACAATTTTGGTTTCATGTATTGGTATGACAATAAACACAACTGAACAATTTGCTATTTAGAGCATTTCCCCAAAATACATGTCCTGGTTTTGGCTTCATTGACGATAACATTTAGTAGGCTACAACAAATGAGCATTGTCAGAATGCTAGGCCTAAATGATAATGCAAATCGTGAATGATTACTTAGTCGGGCTAACTTTTTTGTTGTTGCTTGCTGTAGACCTAATTCAACATCATCCTCTGCCGCGACTCTTTTTCAATGATTTTTTCAATTTTTTTTTTTTATCTCAACGTGATACACTCTGCGCCTGCGCACTTTTCGTCAGATGCTTTTCGTAGTTATGAAACTTCTAAACTCAGGTTTTATAATCCAGGCTCGCTGGCCAATCAAGGAACTGTGATTCCGGTCACGTGATCGCATTTTTACGTAACAAACTGGTGTACACCTGTATGTTGCCAAGTCTCTATTGGCACATGAACTAGAGACACATTGTAGGCTACAGCTATGGCTAAACACAGTTTTTAAATACATTTATAATAACCGGCATACATTGTATGTCGATTATCTAGCCTACAATGTCGGTCCAACACCCCGACAGAGAGGACGACGTCGAAGGAAGAAGAGGATTCTTCATCGAACCAGAATACGACTGGGACGAGGAGCAGGATAATGTAGACCACCACACACTTATTTTACAAAAAGCTGATGCACTGGCATCAGAAAACCGTCTCAAAGAAGCCATCGATGTTTACTCGATGGCCTTGAGATATGGTTCTGTAGGGCCGGAGCAGATGAGCACTTTAGTGGATTGTATTCTGCGCAACTTCAAGAGAAAGCTGGGAAAGGATGAGGCGCCTTCGGAACGAAAGCTACATATTTTGGATAACGCCGGGGAGGAGGATGTTTTTGACTGCTCGAATTGTCACAGATTTCTAGGCGAGCCCGTGACTATCGGTTGTGGACATTCGTACTGTAAAAGATGTTTACAACATCAGCTGCTCTCCAAATGCAAGCTGTGTAGCGAGGTAGGAGGCATGCCGACGGAGCTTAAAACGAATGTGATTCTATTCGGACTTTTGGAAAAGTGGTTTCCCGAGGAGCTGAAAAGGTCTAGAGCTATTAGTGAAATTGAAGACCTGTCTCGAAGGAAACATTTCGAGGAGGCCGTATCACTAGCGACAGATATGATTGAATCTGGTGAGTGGGGGGAGGAAAGGCTTGTGGATTTCACTTCCCTTCTTTGTTTTGTATGCTATGATGAGACATTTAGGAAATATGTCAAAGCTTGAAAACAAAGTTATTTTAGTCATTCCCTGTTACTGTTTCTGGTATTTATTATTAAAGAGTAGGGAAGGGGAGTTCCACTGACTTATTGTCATGTGTTTGACTGTAGCTTTTTTGGCAGCGTTTACAGGCAGCCCAATTCTGATATTTTTTTCACAAATATTATCTTTTGACCGATTAGATCTGAAAAATATCAGATGTGGTTGGTCAAACGACCAAATAATTGGAAAACATGAGAATTGGGCTGCCTGCGTGAACGCAGCCTTTGTGCCACTGATGTAACCCTCGTGCCACCCTGTTACAACATTTCTTAAATTGGGCATGCGCACAAGCAGCGAGTTTCATAAGGCAGGTCGTGACACAGTGGAACGTTTTGTAACTAAGTAGCGGGGGATGGGTTTGCCAAACAGTCATGTTATAACGTTTGGTCCCCTCTCAAAGTCCGAAAAAGACTAAATGTGCTGCCCAATCAAGGCATGGCGGTGCAGTTCACGTGGTGGCATTTTAAACGGGTGTATTCTACCTGTGTGTTGCCAAATCTCTACTGGTACATAAGACACTAAAAAGTCAAATTGCAGAGAGTGTCAATGCAAATATTGCGAAGGCAATAAAAAGTGACAGCACGGAAGTCTACAGTCATTGCTGTAGGCTGTGTCTAGATTCCTTCAGTAATTAGATGAGGTTAATGACACCAGACATACAATTAGTGATATTAAAAAAAAAAGATACCTAAGAGATTCCTGAAAGTTGTCATTCTGTCTCCTATGGGTAATACTGAGCGATTAACCAACATTTCAGTTATTTTTCGTTTTTTAAACAACTAATTGACCGACATCTGTTAAATTATCTGAATTCCATTGTTTGTTTTAAAAAAAACAACTAATGTGAGCTCAGTGCTGTTTCTTTAGAGGAATCAGATCAAGCCCAAACTGTGCGATGTAGGCCTAGTAGGGAGTTTACATCATGCCAAAATGTTACATAGTTTAGTGCAGAAAACATCATAATTAACAACAAATTACCATAATCCATTGCTCGCCTACTTGTCCAGCCATTGTTTCTTCAGCTGCATTAACACAGGCAGCCCAATTCTGATATTTTCTTTCGCTAATTGTTATTTGACCAATCAGAGCAGCTCTGAAAAAGCTCTCAATGTGAAAAGATCTGATGTGATTGGTCAAAAGACCAATTAGTGGACAAAATATCAGAATTGGGCTTCCTGTGTAAACGCAGCCTTTTAGGCCTGCTATGTTAGGTTAGTTAGTGTGGGGGCAGACACAAGAGAAGACAGAAGAATGCACTATCGAGAGGGATAGAGACCAGTTGCTTCGCGAGGTATCTACCTGAAAATGAAATGAAGACTTGGAATGAAGTAATAGTCATCAAATAAAACAAATTCAATATACACAACAACTTAAATATATTATTAAAGTAAATGATGGTTAATAAGTAATAACCAGTAATGGGCAGTCACTAACTTCATGGGACTTTTCATTTTTATTCTGTGTTACAGCATTCAACCAACATAATGCATAGAGCATTTAATGTAAAAAAAAAAAAAGAATTGAAACCAAAATGAAAAAAAACGTCATTATTTTGAAACCGACCTCAAAATCTCACTTTGACAGCCATAGGCCTTGTTTGATGGTTCAGCTTCTCGGAAAGCAATTTATTCCTGGAAAATAAGTCTGAAATCGATCAGATCAACAGTTACAGATACTAACCAATGTGAAGGCCTACTCAGGAAGTATGTACTGTAGATGCGTGTTATTACATCGAGTAGTATGCTTTGCAAAATAGCATGCACAATGACATGCTAAATGTAGCCCTAGCGTGTCATGTAAATACTTATTGAATGATAAGAGCGAGAATGTTGAGAGAAAAATGTGTCTAACAATCTCTTGTATGGTTGTTGACCTCACAATTAGACCAAAATATTCAGAAGCTGTTTCTTCAGAATACATTTATTTGCATATATATATATTTAAAAAAAAAACGCTAAAGAGAAAAAAGTAAATGCTAAAGAGTAATAAAGTCATCCGTTCTAAGCCATGCTAAACTGGTGTATGTTTATACATTTAATAAGGGGGTGTGGAGGTATAACATAAAGATGACAGATATCTGAGTCAACCTGAAGTTGTTCATGCTGTGATGTAGTATTATAATGGAGTTCTGGATTTTCTGGAACCCGACTTGCTGTTGCTAGAAATACGAAGATTTCTGCTCATGCAAGATCCGCTAGCCTACTTCCTGTCAGCTACTGCTCAGTCACTCTGTGACTCCGCTGCCGCTTGTATACAAAATAGTATAAATAAACATAGTTCTTGGACTGTAAAAAACAACAACAACAACAACAAAAATCACTATATACTATTGTAAACATAAGCACAACAGAAGCTAGAGCCTGCACAGCATATCAAACAAGCAAGACACAGACAGGCAGTCGTTACACACATTGGCTAAACAGGGATCAGACTGCAGGTTATATGGCAGCAAAACTAAAAAGATGACATCATCACACACACAACGCTAATTGTTTTTCCCCAATGCAATGTGTCGACTCCGTCTTGCTTGTGCTACGCTAATATCCATGACAACAGAATGAGAAAGTTGTAATGTAGCCTTCATATATATTTTTGGAAAGTTTGTTCAAATCGCAGCTGTGCAGTAATATTAGGCAGAGACATAGCCTACTTCATCATGTCGGATCAAATTGGTTGAGGGGTAGGTAAAGAGAGAACCGCGAATGTGTGTGTAAAATAACACGTGCAGAACGGGATTTGCATTTTTAGATTTGAGAAATACATTCCCAGTGGGGCGGGTTGCGAAAACTCTTTATTCAAAGCCTCGGCCATATTATAAGGTCACCTCCAAGACCCTTGCACCTCTGTGAAGATAACTCATCAAACTGCACAGGCTCCCCTCTCTCTTGATGTTAAAACTGATCTCACTTATTAATAAATAAATATTTGAGCACTTATTGAATATAAGTGTAGCCTAAAGCTGCTTTCTTTGATTTGGGTTTAAATGAGCGCAAAAAGCATTGTTTGGTCTAGAGGTGGAAAGTTGTGCCCTTATCTTTCAACATTGTTTAATGTGGAAATGTTGGCAACTGTGAGACACGGTAGCAAATGTAAGAGCCCATAGCCAGTGTGGCATTTTGGGTTAGCTAAGGACTTCGCTGAGGTGACTTTGGTTTTGGGGCCTAGACGTGTGACACAGTTGCAGTGCCAACGCTGTTGGCACAGTCGGTCACCACCACAGAGCAGCAAGAACCAAACAAGAGGTGCCACCGCTATGACATCACTGTATCTGTCTGAGACTTGGTGAGCTAGCCAAGCCTGAAGCACATAAGCTAATATGGAGTAATCCCCCTTCTAGTGAAGTGAATCACAGTCGTTATCTGTCTTTTCCCCAATACAACGGAAAACCCACCGGGGTGCATCTCAATAGTCTAAAGGGGCTTAGTTTTCTTGACCTTGTCCTTCATCTGTACTGATCTACAAAGGCATGTTAGGTTAAAGCAAACCAGACAGTGTCTCCTATCCAGGGGTCTTGCTGGACAGGAGACAGGGTGGGTGAAGGAAAGGAGACCGGGAGAGGAAGCCACTTTGAACTATGGAGATGCAACCCTTGTGCGCTTTGTAGACATGTCCCTCTAGCCACAGGCTCAGAATCACAGAGGCCCATCTTGGACCACAAACCGCAAACAAGATGCCACAATGTGTGTCTCTTTTCCTGCCAGCGACGCACATGATTTTGAACATTCATCATAGAAGACCAAATAGGCCTAGTCTATGAACTCAGCTGAAAGCTGGGAAGCTTAACCTGGTCTACAGTGTTTTCCCTGTATTCATTTAGCCTCCATACAACAACAACAACAACAACAACAACAACAAAAATAACAATTCTTTTTTATTTATATATATAAACAGTATATTTAAAAAAAATAATATTTGTTTTTTTTAGAAAACAATCTTCAGGATGTAAAAACACTTTCAGTGTAAACTTAAATGACTAAACCCACACAAAGTATGTAGAACATATAATTGACCTACATACTTGTTTTATAATGTATTCTTTGAGAATTAGAAATTACCAAATAAATGCTACAACGGAAATTTCCAAAACGTTGAATTTAGATGTATTTTTGGCATGGCTGGATTACTGACAGGCTACGTAGTGTATATGCCCAGGGGCCCTGATTGGGGGTCCCTGTTGATTTAAAAAGCCATGGCAAAATGCTTAGAATTGCAGGAAATTTGCTTTCACACTTCAGAAGTTTCTCTCATTTATAGAATTGCAGGATGCTTCTCTCTGCCGATTTAAGACCTTCCGGACCAATTTCATGCCTTGGACCATTAACTAGGACTACTCTTTGACAGGAGTGTCACGGTCTTCACAGGCCCCCAGTGTGCGGTCTGGAGTGGGAAGTCACGAGCTCTGCTGGTTGGCTACTGCGTAGCAGCCTAGTGGTGCCAAAAACCCTGGTCTGCACTAGAAAGCCTATGTAAATTAAGATTGCTAGAACAGACTCATTTATTTTAAATTTTTTAGATGCCCATTTTGGGCTCTATAATGTGTTTATTATGATCTAGTTCGATCCCCTCGGTAAACTCTTTAAAAGTTTGCTACCAACCAAGATATTTAATTAAATAGTGATCGCACCCTGATGCACGTGGTATTCACGTGGTATCCGGTATTGATGCCGATGTCATCTAGCAGCGTTGGGTTGACTCTCGGGTAGGATGAAAACGACTACATCGACCATCATCCTTTGCTAGTCACGGCCACTTTGACCATGATCCTAAGACATTTTTTGTTGCCATTCAGCTCCATTCAGCAATATGGGGAGCTTCAAATACATATTTCATACTTCATGCGCCATCAGGAGTTTTCCGTACGAATATGTGGATGACGTACAGTTACTTCGGAAAGTATTCAGACCTCTTCACTTTTTGCACATTTTGTTACGTTACAGCCTTATTCTAAAATGGATTCAATCTACACACAATACCCCATAATCACAAAGTGAAAACATGTTTTTAGACATTTTTGCTCATTTATTGAAAATAAAAAACAGAAATACCTTATTTACATAACTATTCAGACCCTTTGCTTTGAGACTCGAAATTGAGCTCACGTGATTTGGAAAAGCACAGACCTTTCTATTATTATTCGACCGATTAATCGGAATGGGCTTAGTTGTCTTGACCTTGTCCTTCATCTGTACTAATCTACAAAGGCATGTTAGGTTAAAGCAAACCAGACAGTGTCTCCTATCCTATATTGAACTTTTCATAACAATCAGAAATCGGTATTTTTGGACACCGATTTGGCCGATTTAAAAAAAAAATATATATAAAAAAAAAAAAAAAAAAAATCAAATGATTTTTTAACTCATTTATTTAATCTTTATTTAACTAGGTAAGTCAGTTGCCTCGTTCAGGGGCAGAACGACAGATTTTCACCTTGTCAGCTCGGGGGATTCAATCTTGCAACCTTACAGTTAACTAGTCTAACGCTCTAACCACCTGCCTCTCATTGCACTCCATGAGGAGACTGCCTGTTACGCGAATGCAGTAAGCCAAGGTAAGTTGCTAGCTAGCATTAAACTTATCCTATAAAAAACGATCAATCAATCATAATCACTAGTTAACTACACTTGGTTGATTATATTACTAGTTTCTCTAGCGTGTACTGCGTTGCATATAATCGATGTGGTGCGTATCGTTGCTACAATGTGTACCTAACCATGAACATCAATGCCTTTCTTAAAATCGATACACAGAAGTATATATTTTTAAACCTGCATATTTAGCTAAAATAAATCCACGTTAGCAGGCAATATTAAATGTGAAATTGTGTCACTTCTCTTGAGTTCATTGCACGCAGAGTCAGTGTATATGCAACAGTTTGGGCCGCCTAATTTGCCAGAATTTTACGTAATTATGACATAACATTGAAGGTTGTGCAATGTAACAGGAATATTTAGACTAATGGATGCCACCCCTTAGATAAAATACGTAACGGTTCCGTATTTCACTGAAATAATAAACATAGTGTTTTCGAGATGATAGTTTCCGGATTCGACCATATTAATGACCTAGGCTCGTATTTCTGTGTGTTATTATGTTATAACTAAGTCTATGATTTGATAGAGCAGTCTGACTGAGGGGTGGTAGGCAGCAGCAGGCTCGTAAGCATTCATTCAAACAGCACTTTTGTGCGTTTTGCCAGCAGCTCTTTGTTGTGCGTCAAGCATTGCACTGTTTATGACTTCAAGCCTATCAACTCCCGAGATTAGGCTTGTGTAACCGATGTGAAATGGCTAGCTAGTTAGCGCGCTAATAGCGTTTCAAACGTCACTCGCTCTGAGACTTGGAATGGTTGTTCCCCTTGCTCTGCATGGGTAACGCTGCTTCGAGGGTGGATGTTGTCGTTGTGTTCCTTGTTCGAGCCCAGGGTGGAGCGAGGAGAGGGACGGAAGCTATACTGTTACACAGGCAATACTAAGGTGCCTATAAGAACATCCAATAGTCAAAGGTTAATGAAATACAAATGGTATAGAGAGAAATAGTTATATAATTCCTACAATAACTACAACCTAAAACTTATTACCTGGGAATATTGAAGACTCATGTTAAAAGGAACCACCAACTTTCATATGTTCTGATGTTTTCATGTTCCGTTTCATAATTTATTTGAGGCTAAATGGATTTTATTGATGTATTATATTAAGTTAAAATAAGTGTTCATTCAGTATTGTTGTAATTGTCATTATTACAAATATAAAAATAAAATAATTGGCTGATTAATCGGTATCAGCTTTTTTTTGGTCCTCCAATAAATCGGTATCAGTATCAGCGTTGAAAAATCATTATCGATCGACCTCTACTTTCTATATAAGGTCCCACAGTTGACAGTGAATATCAGAGCAAAAACCAAGCCATGAGGTCAAAGGAATTTTCTGTAGAGCTCCGAGACAGGATTGTGTCAAGGGACAGATCTGGGGAAGGGTACCAAAACATTTCTGCAGGATCTGAATGCTTATGGAAATGCCATATTTCCGCTTTTCATTTGATTTTATAAATGACAAAAATGTCATAACCTGTTTTTGCTTTGTCATTATTATACTTTGTGTATATTGATGACGGGGGGGGGGGACAAATAATCAATGCATTGTATGTGCTATCACTATCTACTGGTTTTAATGTCTATGTGTCTTCATGTCATGTGTTTGACATGGAATCCTTCTATGCATGTAGCCTAAGCTCTCATTCCGTCATAATTTGCTATTATGTTTTAATGTATGCTTTTCTCATGACATGGATATTTCGCCCTAGAGTTATGGTCATCTTCGGTGACAGATCAAAACATATTTTGAAATTGGGCTTTGTCTGAAATTTAAAACTTTTCTATTTTTTTTCATCAAATAATTTGTCTCTGCTCTCCTCCTTTTTCCTTCCCTCCTTTTTTCCCAGATCCTGGGGATGAGGCAGTGCGGTGGTCACGGGTCAAGGCCTACACCGGGCTCCAGCAGTACCGATTGGCCCTGGAGGACGCTGAACTCTGTCTTAGCTCTGCCCACTCTGCAGAGGTAGGTTACTGGATCAATGGGGCAAACTGTGTGTTGAGTTCAGTAGGCACAAGTGTAGAAAAAAAAATATTTAGGAAATTAAAACAAATGTTATCGGAGGTTTTAAGTTTGCTGAGGCCTACTTCATTCACTTGTCTGCTCCCCAGCACTATCATTATCCTTAGTACTTACCAGGCACCCTGTGACACTTTTAAACAGGAAACTAGAAGCCTATAGCTCCGGTTATATCCTCCACGCTTTTTACACCGTGTGATGCGTCATGGAGGGAAAGTGGAGGCTGATTAGTGGCTCAGTCAGGTTTAAATGTGTTAGCAGAGCCATCCTGAATACGAACCGGTAGGATATATTTTAGGATGTCTTATCGCTATAAACAGCATGGTTCACTATGTCCTCTAATTCTATTTTTAAGTCTTGATAAATTATATAATATTACGGTTTAACCTTCCATCCCTTTGGAATTTTTTTCTGTTATCAAATGTTGATTTGTTTTTCCTTTACGTAACGTTTTTGATGGAGGGTTCTGAGCCTCTCATTTGGGAGTTGTGCATTTGTTTGTTACACATTTGGTCACACTTTCTTTTCACTTTTCTCTGTACCTTGAGCTATTTTAATGGTCCAATGCAGATGTTTTTATTTTAATACCAAATAATTTCTGGAATCATTACTGTCACTGTTTTCAATTCAAATGGGCAATTTCACAAGCGAGAATTTTGCTAAGACTGTCTGGGAGTGGTCTGAGTGGGTGGGGGGGGGGGGGAATTCTGATAACTAGCTGTTATTTGCAGAGAGGTTTGGAACTCTCCTTTCTTATAGGTCTATGAACTAATTTACAACCTGGTGATGTCACCAGGCAGGCCAAAATTCCATCCCACCAAGGCTGAAATGTCAGGTGGTCTTTTCAAACCACTCTCACTCTCAAAGGGCAATATCATAATTTTCATAATTTGACATTATTATTCCAACCTCATAGTGTGGAAATATACAGTGGGGTCTGAAATTGACACCCTTGAAAAAGATGAGCAATAATGACTGTATAAAATAAATAATACAAATACTTAGCTACTGTATATTGTATGCTCAAAGAAATTGGGAAGTTATAACAATTTATGCTAATACAATTGCTCAGAGAAAGAGATTTTGTTTTAACAATATTTTTTTTTCTCAAATGGTAACGGTCAAATAATCTTTAGACCGTTACCATAAATACTCTTATAAATAAAGTAGCCAAAAGTTTAGTATTTGATCCCATATTCCTAGCACGCAATGACGACATCAAGCTTGTGACTCTACAAACTTGTTGCATGTTTTTGCAGCACGTTTTGGTTGTGTTTCAGATTATTTTGTGCCCATTAGAAATGAATGGTAAATAATCCATTGTGTCATTTTGGAAGGACTTTTATCGTAAATAAAAATATATAATATGTTTATGAACACTTCTACATAAATGTGGATTCTACCACGATTACGGATAACCCTGAATGAATTGTGAATAAAATGTTTATTTATTTTGCTATGGGTGGGTGCTGCTTTGGTGACCAGTGAGCTGAGATAAGGCAGGGCTTTACCTAGCACAGACTTATAGATGACCTGAAGCCAGTGGGTTTGGCGATGAATATGAAGAGAGGGCCAGCCAACGAGAGCATACAGGTCGCAGTGGTGGGTAGTATATGGGGCTTTGGTGACAAAACGGATGGCACTGTGATACACTGCATCCAATTTGCTGAGTAGAGAGTTGGAGGCTATTTTGTAAATGACATTGCCTAAGTCAAGGATCGGTAGGATAGTCAGTTTTACGAGGGTATGTTTGGCAGCTTGTGGGAAGGATGCTTTGTTGCGAAATAGGAATTCTAGATTTAATTTGGGATTGGAGATGCTTAGTGTGAGTCTGGAATGAGAGTTTACAGTCTAACCAGACACCTAGGAATTTGTAGTTGTCCACATATTCTAAGTCAGAACCGTCCAGAGTAGTGATGCTGGACGAAGGGCAGGTGTGGGCAGCGATCGGTTGAAGAGCATGCATGTAGTTTTACTTGCATTTAAGAGCAGTTGGAGGCCACGGAAGGAGAGTTGTATGGCATTGAAGCTCGTCTGGAGGTTAGTTAACACAGTGTCCAAAGAAGGGCCAGAAGTATACAGAATGGTGTCGTCTGTGTAGAGGTGGATTAGAGAATCACCAGCAGAAAGAGTGACATCATTGATGTATATAGAGAAAAGAGTCGGCCCAAGAATTGAACCCTGTGGCACCCCCATAGAGACTGCCAGAGATCCCGACAACAGGCCCTCCGATTTCACACACTGAACTCTATCTGAGAAGTAGTTGGTGAACCAGGCGAGGCAGTCATTTGAGAAGCCAAGGTTATTGAGTCTGCCGACAAGGATGCAGTGATTGACAGAGTCGAAAGCCTTGGCCAGGACAATGAAGAAGGCTGCACAGTACTGTCCTCTATCGATGGCAGTTATTATATAGTTTAGGACCTTGAGCGTGGCTGAGATGCACCCATGACCAGCTCGGAAACCCGATTGCATAGTGGAGAAGGTATGGTGAGATTCGAAATGGTCGGAGATCTGTTTGTTAACTTGGCTTTCGAAGACTTTGGAAAGGCAGGGTAGGATAGATATAGTTCTGTAACAGTTTGGATCTAGAGTGTCTCCCCCTTTGAAGAGTGGGATGACCGTGGCAGCTTTCCAATCTTTAGGGATCTCAGACGATATGAAAGAATGGTTGAACAGGAATTTTTGCATTGTATGTTAATCCTATTCAGTGAAGCCTGGCAACTGTATTGATGTTGAGTGATCCAGGTCTTGTTGGCTCTTGTTGTCAGGCTACCTGCATTGTGTTCTAACTAGGGCCCCTTTTCCCGATGAACACTTCCTGTTGAACGAGGGAGAGCTTGGTTTGTTGTTTTGAAAAGATTGTTGTTTTTAAAGTGTATTGGAAAGTTTCTTAGTAGCTAACTAACTTTTTACTTTGGATCCCGCGACGCATTTGGCATCAGTTGCTGGGACTGCTACTCTCTGTCCAGTGATCCTGCCGACCAGTGATCCTGCCAAGGCCGAGTCTGAGGAGCTATTTGGCGTAGCTGCCTTTCAAGCTAGTGGGGTTTCTTGAGGGCTTGAACACAGCCCGTGTCCCAGTTTGCCATTGTGCCTGGGACCTCGGATTGTCCCGGGTTTGTGGCTGTCGAGATCCCTGATGCTTGTTGTGTTCAATCTTCCCCGTGACCTGGCTTGTCTGGAACTGTGAGGATTAGCAGCGTAATCTACGCTGTTCGCTACCATGACAAAGACCAAAGCCAGCGGGAATACCGTTGAGGACAGTGGTGTCTCTCTATCACAGGTGAAGGGTCTTTTAAACAAACAAAAATTGTTCTACAAGCAGTTACAGCAACAAAAAATAGCTTCAAGTGTTTTGTCTAAATACTGGTCGATTCAACTAATAAAATAATGGACGACCTGACCAGAGAGGCCCAGGACCTGAAGAACAGTTTGCAGTTCTCCCAGGGTCAGCTCGATGAGGTGAAACAGGAGAACGGGAAAGGAAGGAAATAACTTATCCCAGCCATGAAAACTTCCAGCGCACGTGAGGACATTGCTTACATCTGCTATGACAGGCTCATTGTCCACCCTCCCTCCCAGAAGCCTGGAAGGCATGAGAGAGTCAAGCCTATGGGTTTGCAGCTTCAACCCCTCAGCACACACACACCAATTGATTAATGGAGTGCTGAATGTATATATTTATTCTCTTGTTTTGTTTGCCCTCTTCCATATTATGTCTATCTCTGATAAGCTACCCAGGAAAGGGATGACCATAGCCCATATTAATATATGTAGCCTTAGAAATAAGGTTAATGAAATCCATAACTTGCTAACATCAGACAGCATTCCTATATTAGCCATTTCTGAGACTCACGTAGATACTTCATTTGATGATACAGCAGTAGCAATTCAAGGATATAACATCTATAGAAGAGACATTTATGGGGGAGGTTTTGCTCTATATATTTAGATCCATATCCCTGTAATGCTTTGAGAAGATCTTATGTCAAGTGTTATTGAAGTGTTGTGGTTGCAGGTCCACTTGGCACATCAAAACCCTTTTGTTGCTGTAGGCCACCAAGTTCTAACAGTCAGTATCTAAATAATATGTGTGAAATGCTTGATTGTGTATGTGATGTAAACCGAGAGGTCTACTTTCCTGGGGACCTTAATAAGTACTGTTTTTCATCAAGATGTCTGCTTAAGAGGAAGCTTCTCAGTGTAACCAGTGCCTGTAATCTGGTTCAGGTTGTTAATCAACCTACCAGGGTGTTTACAAACACTACAGGGACAAGATCATCCACATGTATCGATCACATTTTTACTAATACTGTAGAACTTTGCTCTAAAGCTGTATTGGGTGCAGTGATCACAATATAGTGGCTATATCCAGGAAAGCCAAAGTTCCAAAAGCTGGGCCTAAAATAGTGTATAAGAGATCATACAAAAGGTTTTGCTGTGACTCTTATGTGGATGATGTTAAAAATATTTGTAGGTCTGATATTTGTAGGTCTGATGTGATTAATACGGCGCATCCAGACTTGATGGATTTATGAAATTGCTTCTTCCAATTATTGATAAACGTGCACCTGTTAAGAAACTGACTGTTAGAACTGTTAAGGCTCCATGGGTTGATGAGGAATGGAACCTGTAATGGTTGAAAGAGATGGGGCAATAGGAGTGGCTAATAAGTCTGGCCAAACATCTGACTTACTGCAAATTGATAAATTATGTGACTAAACTCAACAAAAACAAGAAACTGTTATGAAGCCAAGATCAATGATATAAAGAATGATGGAAAAAAACTTTGGAGTACTTTAAATGAAATGATGGGCAGAAAGGCAAATTCAACTCCATCTTTTATTGAATCAGATGGCTTATTCATCACAAAACCATTTGATGTTGCCAATTATTTTAATAATTACTTCATTGGTAAGGTGGGCACACTTAGGCAGGAAATGCAAACAATGAACAGTGAGCCACCGTATTCGAATTTTGTAAAGTTAGTGTGGGAGAGGTGGGAAAATGATTGTTATTGATCAACAATGATCAACCTCCTGTCATTGACAACTTAGATGGAAAGCTACTGAGGATGGTAGCTGACTCTAGCCAATCCTGTCTGTCATATCTTTAATATGAGCCTAGAGGAAAATATTTGTCTTCAGGCCTGGAGGCCTGGTCTTCAGGCCTACTACTCAAGCGGCCTTTACTGGTTCTATGCTGTCAGCTTTTTACTTATTAATGAATTGATTTGATTTATTTAACCTTTATTAAACTAGGCAAGTCAGTTAAGAACAATTTCTTATTTACAATGATGGCCTACCAAAAGGCCTCCTGCGGGGATGGGGGCTGGGATTAAAAATAAATAAAATAAAAAATATAGGACAAAACACATATCATGAAAAGAGAGACAACGCTACATAAAGAGAGACCTAAGACGACAACATAGCATGGCAGCAACACAACATGACAACAACATGGTAGCAACATGACAGCAGCACAACATGGTAGCTGCACAACTCTTAGCACAACATGGCAGCAGCACAACGCTTAGAAATCTGTTGGGAAAAAATTACCAAATGTTTTTTTGAATTAACAATAGACTTTCAGCATGCTTATAGAGAAGGGTACTCACCATGTACTGCACTGACACAATTGACTGATGACTGGTTGAAAGAAATTGATAATAAGAAGATTGTGGGAGGTGTACTGTTAGATTTCAGTACGGCTTTTGATATTATTGACCAAACTGATGCGTTATGGCTTTTCAACCTGCCATATCATGGATTCAGAGCTATCTATCTATAGAACTCAAAGGGTTTTCTTTAATGGAAGCTTCTCTAATGTCAAATATGTGAAGTGTGGTGTACCGTAGGGCAGCTCTCTAGGCCCTCTACTCTTTTCTATTTTTACCAATGACCTGCCACTGGCATTAAACAAAGCCTGTGTGTCCATGTATGCTGATGATTCCACCATATACGCAACAGCAATCACAGCTAACGAAGTCACTGAAACCCTTAACAAAGAGTTGCAGTCTGTTTTGGAATGGGTGGCCAGTAATAAACTGGACCTGAACATCTTTAAAAGTAAGGGCATTGTATTCGGTACAAATCATTCCCTAAGGTCTAGACCTCAGCTGAATCTGGTAATGAATCTGGTGTGGCTGTTGAACGAGTTGAGGAGACTAAGTTACTTGGTGTTACCTTAGATTGTGAACTGTCATGGTCAAAACATATAGATTTAATGGTTGTAAAGATGGGGAAAGTCTGTCTGTAATAAAGAGATGCTCTGCTTTTTTGACACCACATTTCAAAAAAGCAATTCCTTCAGGCTCTAGTTTTATCTTATCTTGATCATTGTCCAGTCGTGTGGTTGAGTGCTGCAAGGAAAGACTTAGTTAAGCTGCAGCTGGCCCAGAACAGAACGGCACGTCTAGCTCTTCATTGTCATCAGAGGGCTGATATAAATACTATGCACGCCAGTCTCTCTTGGCTAAGAGTTGAAGAAAAATAATATAAGAAAAATGAATGTGCTGAAAATACCAAATTGTTTGCACAGTCAACTTACACACAGCTCGGACACACACACTTACCCCACCAGACATGCAACCAGAACAAATTTAAGAAAGCGTACAGTATTATATTGAACCCCATTATTGCATGGAACTCCGTTCCATCTCCGTTCCAGCTCAAATGAACAGCAAACCTGGTTTTTAAAAAAACAGATAAAGCAACACCTCATGGCACAAAGCCTCTCCCCTATTTGACCTGGATTGTTGGTGTGTGTGTATTGATATTGTGCAGCGACATAACCTATCTCCCAGAGTCTCCACTTTGAAGTCTTACACTCATTATAACCCCGTCCCTCTCTCTCTCTCTCCCAGGGTTTCTACTGGAAGGCCAAGGTGCTCCAGGACATGGGCCAGGTGGACGACTCGCTGCAGGTTTTCCTCCACTGTCTGGCCCTGGACGAGGACTTCACCCTGGCAAAACGAGAGGTGGAAATGGTGAGAGAAGGAGTTGGGAGGGAGAGTGATGTTGTTGTTGAACTAATTTGCTTTGGAAATGATGGTTAAGTCCCCTTATTCTTCCTGGAAGCTTTGGAACTTGCCATGAGTGAAAGGAGATATTGTATCTTCTCAATGTCTTTCTTTTCTTTGAAGATTTTGCTCTGTTGAGCCAAACTTCTATGTGTATCAATGATAGACTCCCCCCCCCCCCCCCCTATCACAAATGGCAGTGCCTAAGTTTATAAACTAGAATAAATATATATTTAAAACATGTTTATCTCTAGGAGCGTTTGAAGTTTAGACCCCTTAGCGCCATAGTTCGTTTCATAAGAAGCCATTTGCTCTCTGAGTACCCCCTTTTGTCTTACTTAAGCCATGCGTTTCCCGGGTACAGATTTGCTTACCATCCATGAAAAGGAACACTGTGTGCCTTCCTTTGCTGATGGCCTTGCATCGGCTAGCGAGGTTATTACCCGTAGCATGGGCCTAATGGAATCAAGCCCTTAGGCGCTTGCGTGAGAGATGGAACATATCGGGCTGACAGCGGCCTTAATAACACAATCACATTATTTATAGAGAGAAGCGTCTGTTTTTGCGGGTGACGGAAAATGTAGTGACTCTGATGCACTGTGAGTTTTGCTTCGGTGATGACTTAGTTAAGGTTCAGAGGGCAGTAAAGCGTGTTTCTTTTATTTTTTTGTGGACACCCTGTTGAAAAAGAGTTGGAATGGGCATAGTTAGGCCTATCCGTCGCTTTGCTTCTCTTTTTGGTTACACTTTATTCTCCTATTACCACTTGTATCTGTTTGGTATGTGCTATAAAAGTACTTGGTAACAGTTGGGACGTTACGTAATTTGTTACAATTGAAGCACCATGACGAAGAAGCGAAGTCTTGGGTAGTAATTAATGATAATATATTCACTAATTAACGTGGTGTCTCAGTTAAAAGAAAGCGTTAAAAAATATTTTCCTTCCACCCTCAACACCACATCCTGACTTAGACTCCCATGTTTTTGAAGCTGTGTTTTTCCATGCAATTTCTGTAATCAACTGACGCAAGTTTACTTTCAAGTGAGCCGGCCCTGCTGTAATGACATAAACCGCCATCTTCATCCCAAATGGCACCCTATTCCCTATAAAGGACATTACTTTTGACCAGAGGCCTACGTCGTGCGCTATGTAGGCAATAGGGTGTAACTTGGGACCGAGACGACGTGCTGTTACGTAAGCCCGAGACACTGTGGACCGTTGTCCGATCTCAATCGCTGACGGGGGTTTCCGATGTGAAATGTCGGGGGGGGGGGGGGGGCCCTGGTGGTGTGTCAGCGGGGGGGGGCCTGGTGGAGTGTCGGGGAGGGGACCCTGGTGGAGTGAGAAAGTAGGCCTGTGTAACTTTGATCGTGTTGTTGACGTGCGGATTTGCGTCCTTGTTGTTTCCCTCTTTAGGAAGAGCTTTGTCTGGCTGAGTTGTTGAATGCAAATGGCTTCTCTTTCCGCTCAAGATGGGTATTGTCTGAAACCTGCTCTCACGGTTTGATTGAAAAGAGCTATGTGGGATTGTCTGTGTGATGTTTGTGCCTGTGTGCCTAAGCAAAGGTGTGTTTGTGTTTTCTTTAACTCCTCTAATACGGGGAGTAGCCTATCTCATGAGGTGCTAAAAAAATGGGGCTTAATACATCTCCTTTTTAAATGCTGATGTAAACACAAATTCCCCATCTTGTGATCCTGGATGGGCCCCAGGTTAGCAGATACAAAAGTTGGCTGTTTTGTGTGTCTGGGAGTAACGGGGGAATGGATGAGGATTGGATAGATTTAAAGCAATTGGAACGGGGCCCGGGGGTTCGTCAGCATCTAACAACATGTTTTGGACTGAGAGAGTGAAAGAAGGTGGAACACAGAAGAGGAGGAGAATAACATTGAGATATATATATATATATAGGACGGGAGGGATTGGGTGGAGGTAGAGTGACAGAGAGAGTGCAGATTTAACCTTTTTTTGTTTGTTTTTGATGTCAATCATGTTATTGTGAAGCCAAAGGCAAATTTCCACATTGTCTGGACAAGCACGTTTTTTTTTCTATGTCTAAACCCACGTTGGTGCCAGTGGTCACTCCCAGTCTTGGCCAGCCACTTTACTGCATTGCGGTCTAGTCGGGGGGGGACACATGCTTGGCATAGCCTAGCCTAGCCCCCCCTTGGCTTCAAGACCTTAAACTTAGCCTCTAACTACATCTCTGTCTGACTGGAGAGGGCATTCCTAGATAGAGAATGACCCTTGCCTCACGTCTTGTGTCCCCCTCCTCTGTACTGTGTAGTGTCCGTGTGAATCTGTCAGGATGTTGTGTTACTTTGTTATATTGTTATTGTGTTGTTAGCTTCTTCTTGAACTTGGCTTCTAATCCACTATTGTTGGGGATTTTCTTTATACGCTGTTCATGTGAATCGTGTTATAGGTTCCTTGTGATCTAGGCTCCGATTCCTCCATATTTGTCAGATTTCTCTATCCAGTTGCACTGCTCCGATGGCTAACGCAATGTGTACCGCAGATACTGTGCGACCTGCTGTCTCCGGCCGGAGAGAACGTGAAGGTGGGCCTGAGGGAGACGGCGCAGAGCACATCGCCTCACCTGCGTAGTAAAACTGTGGTGGCGGACGCCCAGGCCAGAGCCCAACAGCATCAGGCCGAAGCCAAACACCCTGCCCTGCACCAAGTCCAGGCTCGCACTTCCTTGGCAGGCCCCAGCTCCGTCGCACAACACGAGGTACGCTAACTGGCGCGCTTGATACAGCCCTGAATCACTAGGGCGGTCTTAAAAGTTCAACAATGTCGAACACTCCTTTTAACTTTTTTTTAACTCTCTCTCTCTCTCTCTCTCTCTCTCTCTCTCTTTCTTTCTCACACTTCTCTTCCCCCCTCCTCTCTTTCCGTCCAGAAGCCGGGTCGCTCCGGGAGCCTGGAGCGTTCGGGCCTCAGCCGCGGTCACTCGGCGCGAGCCCACGGGCCGGGCCTGGGTCTGGGCAGCTTGGATGAGGGTCTGAAACGTGTCTGCTCCGCACCCCAGCTGGGGGACCAGGAGAAAGGCGTGCTGCTGAAGAGGAAGCTGTCGGCCTCCGAGGGCGGACCCCACGTCGTCTACAGCCACGGGAGCAAGCATAAGAAACAAGGAGGTGGGAATCAAGACCGCTGCTAGTATGTCGTAATTAGAAAGGGAATAGTTAAGCTCAGGGATATTCAACCGCGGGCAGTTTTTTCCTTTAGCAGATGGTCTGGGAAACGGAACATAATTACTAATCATTTGTAGACTGCATATTGACCTCAAGAAGCCCGAACATGATTATTTCAAACCTTGCTTCCATTTGTATATGATCAGATAACTTTGGGGGGCGAAATAAAACCACCCACGGGCCAAATTCCTGTTGGGGAACCCTGGTTTAGCTTGAGTGCTGGCTCTTTACATTGTTTTTAAATTGGATTATTCCTGGGTTATAGCAACTAAAATATGCACGCCGTGTATATCAGTGTGCATAGCCGGAACCGCCACAGTGTCAATTAGCAGCGGTCCCATTAGCCACTGCCAGGTACCTTTGCTGTGTCTGTGTTTGTATGCGTACTTTGGGTGTGTGAAGTGCTTGACGTTCTCCTGCTGTTTCCTCTGTAGGGGCCTGTGGTGTTTCGAGCCAGGGAGCCTCAGCGCGAGCTCACAGAGTCGTGCCCAGGGACCTACTGGACCCCAACGACCTGGAGTGTTCCCTCTGCATTAGATTGTTCTACGAACCGGTGACCACGCCGTGCGGTCACACCTTCTGTAAAAACTGCCTGGAGCGCTGTCTGGACCACACACCCCAGTGCCCCCTCTGCAAGGAGAGCCTCAAAGAGGTAAGAGGAGACCACCACCAACGACCACTCAGCGCCTGCTTTTCTTAGAACTGGAAGGGAGTCCTTAGTTTCACTAAGGTTACGTCTCAAATGGCATCCTGTTCCATATATGGGGCACTACTTTTGATTGGCCCTGGTCAAAAGTAGTGCACTAAATAGGGAACATGGTGCCATTTGGGACAGTCCCTAAGACAATTAACTTGGGGAAGACTTCTTCTTAAAGGGCATGTCCTCAAAAAGGAAGCTTAACCTTAATCTTCTTTCCTTCCTCCTCTCTCGCTCTCTCTCTTTCTCCCCCCCCCCCAGTACCTAGCAGCCAGGAAGTACACAGTCACCAGTGTGCTGGACCGAGTGATAAAGCAGTACCTGTCTGAGGAGCAGTCAGAAAGGCAGAAGACTCACTTGGAGGAGACCAAAGAGCTCGCAGAGTGAGTTGTGCTCCTTACATGGAATTCTGACATAGAATTAACCTAGAATGTCCATTCTGGTAATTGTATTGCTATGGCTTCCGGCTTCTCTCTGAACCCTTTTCTCTCTTTCTCCCTGGTTGTCCTACTTTAAAAAGTAAATAAATGAATACAGCAGAGATCATGCAAAACACACACAGCAGACAGGTTCACCTAATGTTAGCACTGACTGTTAGATGGAATTCTATTTATATAGATTTTTACTTCGTCTTTGGAATGCACGTCACCCTTGAATCACTTTGACTTGTGAGAGATGCTCGAGTGTCTCAGCATCATCTAACTCTCTCTCTCTCCCTCCGCAGCCTGACGAAGAATGTCCCCATCTTTGTGTGCACCATGGCCTACCCGACCGTGCCTTGCCCCCTGCACGTCTTCGAACCGCGCTACCGCCTCATGATCCGCCGCTGCATGGAGACCGGCACGCGGCAGTTTGGGATGTGCATCAACGACACTCAGAAAGGGTAGGAACGGTGGCGCCCGATACAAGCACCTGCTGGTGTTGGCAAGCGCACGCACACATTGACACGTAGACACTCACTCAAATGCGCACACACACACACACCATTCTGATGCGCACTAATGCGTCACCTTCTGTCACCTCACCCTGGACAACAGTTAAAAGGCGAGAGGGATGGGGCGGGGCCTGCAGATTTATGAAAATACTAGCTAATAGGATTTTGACTGAATCAAATCCTCAAATCAAATCCAACTTTGAAGCCTCCTCCTGATGGAAAAAGACAATTCAAAACATTTGAATGAGATTTAAGCATGTCTATATGCTAATATTTCTGTGTTTCAAGATGCCTTAGGCTACTGTACCTTCTCTCAAATGAGTTGAATGCCGACGTTTGACTTGACTATGCAACGGCCCTGTGTAAGTTCACTTAAACGAAGTAGGCCATTGACAAATCACTGCAAATCGACTGCTTACAATGAGCCAGTACCTTTTCACAATGCTTTGAATGGCTGTCTGATTTAACTATGCAGCGACCATGTGCAATATATTTGTGGTCCTCTTCAGCTCAGTTGGTGGAGCGTGGCGCTTGCAATGCCAGGATAGTTGGTTCGATCCCTTACGTAAAATGTATGCAGGCATGATTAAGTTGCTTTGTACAAAAGCGTGTAATTATGTATGCAACTGTATTTTAGCAATATCGATAGACCAATATAGACCATTGGCAAATCACCTCAAAATGACTATATGATTACAACAAAGTACAGTTCAGAATATTCCCGTTTCAGATTTGTGGAGTATGGCTGCATGCTGATCATCCGGAGCGTCCACTTCCTCCCAGACGGGCGTTCCGTGGTGGACACCATCGGAGGGAAGAGGTTCCGGGTGCTGACCCGCGGGATGAAGGACGGGTACTGCATCGCCGACATCAAGTACCTGGAGGATACCAGGGTAAGAACCCATGTTCTCTTACTTGAAAATATTGGTTCTGATTTTTATTTTTTTATTATTGTTTATTTTTTTGTAAAGAAAGGATTACAAAATAATCCTCTATTATACAATAAAAAACACAAATAGAGACAAAATTATATTGAAATCCATTTTCCATAGGTGTGAATAGCTTGATAATAATTCCCACTCACAAGTTTAGCACAGCTTGAATTAGCCTAATGTTTTAATTTAAATAATCCACTTTTCATTTCATCATTCACCCTAGAAGGCCTCCTGTAAAAACAAAATTGTATTTTAGTTTATCAGAGGCCATTTGTCCATGGATTATGGGTAGTGTGGTGTTTTGGTGAATCCTACACTGCAATCTATGCTTTCAAACCTAATGTCCCTCTTGTATGGTTAAAATGAGTTGATTGGTTGATTGACAGGTGAGCGACGACGAGGAGCTGACACAGCTGCAGCAGCTGCACGACGCCGTTTACGAACAAGCGCGCACCTGGTTCCAGAACCTCAAGAACCGCTTCCGCAACCAGATCCTTCAGCACTTTGGCGCCATGCCCGAGAGAGAGCCCGACATCCAGGTCAGATCTAAGACACAAACCGCATCCCATCATATAGTGTTCCCCCTCTCCTTTAGGGCTCACTATAGCAAAATGTTTTGCAACAGAGTATGAACGTGATTGTTTCTTATTGGACAAGTTCAGTTAGTCCCTCCCTGTTTCAGGCTTTCTTCCATTTGGTCCTTAAATTAATACGACCCAGGTTTACAAAACAGGAAGTAGCTCCGTTAATGCAGTGTTCAAGAATGGTGTGGAGTGTCGCTCCCATAGAAACAGAATCTCTTTCTATGGTTTCTCCACTGATCTAGAATAGATCATTGTGGGTAATTCTTAACTAATCCTCTGGAGGAAGGTGTCAACCCCTTATCCTCTACACTTACGTCACAGACACACACAGATATACAATTGGAGGCGCAATATCCAAGGGAGGCATAGCATTTTTCATGGAACATTTGGAATGGCACAGTTATATAATTGGGATAATGTGTGGCTGGACCCTGGCTATATATGGAGATACTAGGATTAATGATGAGTGTCTGGGGATGAACCATAGTTAAGAATAGATTACATTTCCGCTGCGTGTGTGTGTGTTTCTATTAAATGTTTTGTCATACCTGTGTTATATGGTCTAATATACCACGGCTTTCAGCCAATCAGCATTCAGGGCTCGAACCACCCAGTTTATAATAAACAACATGTAACTCTGACACAGCAACATCCAATAAATGGCAGATTAGGTTCAAGCTGCTTAAGATGCAAGCTAATTCACCACATCAGTCATTTTCTGAGATTCTTGGTTCAATTATAGAACAGCCTATTTAAGATACCGACTCTCTAAATGAGCTACTACATCTTGTAAATCTAAAGTGTCTCCATTATATCTGTCTGATGTAAGGCATGTACTGAACTGCGGCTGACTCGCTAGCCTCTACTCTCAAGTTCCTTATAGATCTGAAATGATTGGATAGGAGTATCCAATATGGCAATTATTCCACCTAGTCTTTCAGATGTCATGATGGTGTTTAAATCTATGCAATCACATTTGTTTGTTCTGTGACCCCTTAAAGCCTTTTGATTTTGTTGGTGGCCCAGCAACAACAAAAAACAATCGCCAACAAGCCATTGTCTGTCCATTGTTTTGGGTGAGTGATATCATGTTTCTGGTCAGTGATTTTCCTTTCCTCCTCTCTTCCAGGCGACACCCAACGGTCCGGCTTGCTGCTGGTGGCTGCTGGCCGTGCTGCCCATCGACCCTCGCTACCAGCTGTCGGTGCTTTCCATGACCACGCTGCGCGAACGCCTGGTCAAGATCCAGCACATCCTCTCCTACCTGCAGAGCATCCCCAACGAGTAGAAGAGTAGAGTTCTACCCGACCACCGCTACTTCTTACATTCTGGTTCCGACACCGTGTACCTCCATACCACATCTAACAACACAGACTCCCACGACTCCATACATCGGATGTCGCTACTTATTACTGCTGAGGCATCCCCCACAAGACGTCCGTGAGACATCTGGACAGTGAGACGTCAATGAGACATCTCCCTGAGAAGACAGAGTCACACAACACTTCTACGACACCAGCAAGATCCCAGTCACATAAGCAGCTAGCTTTAGCAACACGACAGCTAGCTTTAGCAGCACGACAGCTATCACACACCAGCTAGGTTCATCAGCGAGAATCTACAGACGGCTGAGAAATCAGCTGAATTCTAAGAATTGGTCTTATCTCTTGTAATGACGCTTTCTCTCTCCGTCTCTCTCTCTCCACCCTCCAGGGGCGTTCTTGTCTCTGGTTTTTGGTAGGCTGAGATAGATGTTTCTCTCTCTGTGATGTTGGCCACTGTCAGCTTGGTTACTAGAGAGAGAAATTGGTGAAGGAGATGTCTCCGGTTGTCTTGTCTACTCAAGACGACCCAAGCAGCCTCTCTATTCGGTCACTGTTGAAGGGTAAAATGGAGGGGGCGGGTGGATGTGTGTTTGTTTCTATGGGTGGACGGTGCTTCTGTGCAAATCCCAAATGCTGAAATTGAGTCTGTCGGAGGGGGAGGGGGAGGGGGGGGGGGGGGGGGGGGGGGGGTGAATTGTAGAAGGTTGGTGGTAACATATGGAGGGAGGGTTATACTAGAATTGTTTGTGTGCTACAAAGCCCAACAAGTGGGATGGTGCAGCCTTACAATTACACTGAAAAAAAAAAAAGTGTGAATCTTACTCTTCCAGTCATTAAGCCCCTCTGTCACTTCTCTCTGTTGACTAAACGCACAACTTCCTTCACCGCTGCCACCTGGTGGTGGTGGGACCCTGGTGAAAAAGAGAGCTTCCCCCTTTTTTTTATTCATGTCTCCCAAGTTTTTACTTTGACATAAATGTTTTGTTTTCTTCCAACACTTCAGAAAGAAAACCCTTGTGGCAGCCATTTTGTCCAGTCTGTAGTATAGCTACAGATGTTGGACTGTGGTCTCGCGACGCTCCCAAGTTCTGTTCTCATTAACAGTTTTTTTTTTCATGGCTGAAAACAAGGCGCAACTAAAAAAAAATCCAGACTTCCAATATACATTAATTACTCTGTATTTTGTTTTTGTTGATGTTTCTCAGTGGATACGAACCTCTTGAGTCCCGATAGCTTATGAAGCGTCATTGATTTTGCATTGGGGATGTTTCCCATTCCGAGTTATCCATTCTTGAGAGAAACATCAAAAGTCATCCATGTGACTCGAGTGTTGTATTTCCTATCTCTCTTCTAAGCCAAACCTTTCAACTTCCTGTTTAAATTCAATGTTAACTGAAGTCATTTTTAAGGACAGATATAGATAAATATATATTTTGACAGTATGTTTGTATGTACAAAATCACAAAAGGGGAACTTGCAATATTGTGACACAGTGAAAAAACACTAAACAATGACCTGCATTCAGCACTGCAAGGGTTAAAAGTCACCCTGTTGTCAAGTAAAAAAACAGTCACCTGCCTTTTGTCAAAAAAAAAGGACTAATATAGGTGAATATATCTGGGGTGGTTGATTTCAGACTCATTTTTGCCTTATACCATTTTAGCGTTTTGCTTTGAATGGCACAATGCGACGGCTTGGTTAGCGTTCCTTCTGCCGTACTAGTAATTGTGATATTTGTGTTAATTATTTGTTGTTTCTTTAGCCGCGTCATGGCCGAATCGTTCACAATGTGTATAATGTATGTCAATTGCGGCTTTGTTTCGTTTAAACCATTTTGTTTTTGGACAGATCATGCTTTCTCTCGAATGTTTAAATTATCAATTTTCAATAATAAATGAACTCATTTTTTTCAACTCGAAGCCTCGTGGTATTATGTTAACGTATGGAGTAAATCTAACCCATGAATGTAACGCATTGTCAATGTAACCATCCCGATCCCAGTGTTATGCATTGGGTGTTCGTTACGTCATCAGGAAACGCTTGCAACATTCAGGACATTCTGTTCAATTGGTTGTTCAGAATGCTTCCACAAGGTGGCGACATAGCTCTTACATAGCAGTGGTGAGTCAATGCAACACTCGTCTTGTTTCATAACTCATCCTTCACCCTCTGCTGCATTGCTTAAACCAGTTTATTGTAAATCATTTTAAAAAGGCAACAATTTGACCTAAATTGTTATCTTACAATCTAAGTCTTTCCACTAGAAAATCATTCAGATCTAAATCTTATGAATATGCAAAATCGTTTCATACAGACATTATGCACAATGCTACAGGAAATTGACACAAGAACTGTGCCACTTGTGTGGAGATCCAGACCTCATCCAGGGCGTCTTGCTAGTTAGTCTGACGGCTGAGGCAGGCTACCGCGACGACAGCATCATGACAAACTCTGCAGGGGGGAGGGGGGGAGAGAGAGACAGACAGCACCAGATCCCATTGATTAGAACCAGGGGGCAACACAAGACACAACCCCATGTTTACATCCTGCCCTCATTAAAATGCATTGGATGCCAGTAGAACTCACGGTGTGATGATAATAACAATGTCATTTCCATTCTGTCCGCAGTTAATTAAAAAAGACAGGTGGGGGGGTGGGTGGGGGGGACTATTTTAGTTTTGAGGGTGACCCTTGATTTTACAGTCCTATATGACAGTCATTTTTACAGTAGTGTTTGTGCTCCACGGACCTTGTGTTTAGTGGGCACTGTATAGTAATACAAAGAACTCAGATGTAACGACCTAGTCATTCCTTAGTTAAAGCTAGGTACGGAGTGGGGCTGTAACAGAACCAGGGAATTTGTGTCCAATTTGAGTTTTCAAATCGATCCCCAGGCCCATACACCTACCTCCCACTGGCCCCAGGCACTTGTATATCTGGACGAATTGGACAGGTATGAAGCAATATGCTGTAATCTAACACCCAACCTATTACAGGGCATATTTCTTAAGCACACCTGACCACCCCTCGGGTCCATAGGTGTGCATAGGGTTGATGTAGAGACTATAGGGTTTGAATCGGAATTCATCCCACAACCCGGTCTCAGAACATTTCGTAGAATTCTGTTCGTAAATCCAACACACTGCATTTAGTATGATATGTTACGTTCGGCGTGGTTACATCAGAAAGATTGTTACGTTAGGAGGGGTTGGATGGGTTGGTGTATAATAGGAATGTCTAGCAACCCGACGGTTGCTAATTCAAATCTTCTCACAGACGACTTCACCCTCCGATCCAACAGGTCCCAGACGTGCTCAGTGGGATTGAGATCGCGGCTCTTCGCTGGCCATGGCAGAACACTGACATTCCTGTCTTGCAGGAAATCACGCACAGAATGAGCAGGATGGCTGGTGGCATTGTCACGGCAGGTAGCCTAGTGGTTAGAGCGTTGGGCCAGTAACCGTAACAAGATCAAATCCCCGAGCTGCCTCTGAACAAGGCAGGTAACCCACTGCTCCCTGGTAAGCCGCCATTTAAATAAGAATTTGTTCTTATCTGACTTGCCTAGTTAAATAAAGGTTAAATAAATAACACATTTAAAAATAAATTGTCATGCTGGAGTGTCATGTCATGAGGGAGGAGGATGTCCTCCCTGTAGCGCACAGTGTTGAGACTGCCTGCAATGACAACGTGCTCAGTCCGATGCTGCTGTGACACACCGCCCCAGACCACGACGGACCCTCCACCTCCAAATCGATCCCGCTCCAGAGTACAGGCCTCGGTGTATGTAACGCTCATTCCTTCGACGATAAATGCGAATCCGACCATCACCTCTGGTGAGACAAAACCGCGACTCATCAGTGAAGAGCACTTTTTGCCAGTCCTGTCTGGTCTAGCGATGGTGGGTTTGTGCCCAACAGGTTAACGTTGTTGCCGGAGATGTCTGGTGAGGACCTGCCTGACAACAGGCCTACAAACCCTCAGTCCAGCCTCTCTCAGCCTATTGCGGACAGTCTGAGCACTGGTGTAACAAGGGAAGTTTTTATTGCCATCCTGTACCTGTCCTGCAGGTGTGATGTTCGGATATAGGTGTTGTTACACGTGGTCTGCCATTGCGAGGATGATCAGCTCTCCGTCCTGTCTCCCTGTAGCGCTGTCTTAGGCGTCTCACAGTACGGACATTGCAATTTATTGCCCTGGCCTCATCTCCAGTCCTCATGCCTCCTTGCAGCATGCCTAAGGCACGTTCACGCAGATGAGCAGAGAACCTGGGCATCTTTCTTTTGGTGTTTTTCCAGAGTCAGTAGAAAGGCCTCTTTAGTGTCCTCAGTTTTCATAGCTGTGACCTTAATTGCCTACTGTCTGTAAGCTGTTAATGTCTTAACGACCGTTCCACAGGTGCGTGTTCATTAGTTGTTATGGTTCATTGAACAAGCATGGGAGTGTTTAAACCCTTTACAATGAAGATCTGTGAAGCTCTTTGGATTTTTACGAATTATCTTTGAAAGACATGGTCCTGAAAAAGGGACGTTTCTTTTTTTGCTGAGTTTATAATATAAATTGTATAACATATCATACAACATGGGTGACGGACATCCACAAATGAACACATACCATACGAACCATAATATGTCATACTAAATGGAGTGTTATGGTTTTACATGCATAATCATACAAAATGCTCTGAGGTTGCATCCCATCACCCCTCTCACAAATCTCCCTTCCTGTCTAGCTGCCCGTTTCCTCCTTCCTGTTTCCCGGACTGTAAATTTCTCTAAAACAAATTGGTTAACCAAGCATGACCGATCTCACCGTGTCACCTGCACCCTCAGCATGCCTCCCATCTGTCAATCAAACATCAATCTATCCCACCTGTCAATCACAACATGGCTCCAGCCAGTAGTAGCCATCAAATAACCATAGGCAGGCCCCATCCATCCCATCATTATTCAGTCCCTCTGGTTACATGTTCCATTATGCTTCTTTAAGGCCTTGGCTGTTGAATGACTTAAGTAGTGCACTATGTATGGCATAGGGTGCCATTTGGATCTCAGACAATGTCTTGTCTTCTAAACTTCAACAATTGATTTGTCGAGATGGCTGGAGGGCCCAGTAAGAGGGATAGGCTAGTTGTATCGCCCCAGGGGCTAATTGTTCATAATGCGTGGGCCACCTGCTTATTGATCCCCTGCTAACGCAGACACTCCCGTCCACATGTTTCCAATTATTATTATTGATTGGGACTTCGATTGGCTTGGACAAACACAAGCATGCATTTTTTTTGGGGTGGTGGTGGTGGGCTTACTGAGGGACATGAGACAGGTCTTGTTTTATAGTAATTGAGACGTGTGTGTGTGTGTGTGTGTGTGCGGTGGTTTGAAACCGTGTGAAGTGTGGCGTCTTTGAGCAGTCCTAAGGTGTGTGTGCCATGTGTGGACCCGCGTCTCCCACGGGAGTCACCGTCTCAGACCAAAATAAAGTACTCCCTTCGTCTGAGGGCAGACTCTAGTTTTGAAGTTCGCAGGCAGGGCTACTTCATCACGTGACCATGAGCAACACGATTCATGTCCACTACAATCACACCTACTTCCCTACTTTGGAAGCCAGTGTAACGTGCAGAATATGAACCCGGGTCTCCCACAGGTGTAACCAATGTTTTAGACCAGCTGCTAGCTGTTTTTTTTTCTTGAATGGATGGTCAGGGGGCTGGCACATAATTGAAAATCATTTGTAGACTGCAAATTGGCCGCAATAAGCCCAAATATATATAATATTTGACTAAAACGTAATAGTTTCAATCCTTGCTTACATTTGTATACGATCACATATACAGTGGGGAGAACAAGTATTTGATACACTGCTGATTTTGCAGGTTTTCCTACTTACAAAGCATGTAGAGGTCTGTAATTTTTATCATAGGTACACTTCAACTGTGAGAGACAGAATCTAAAACAAAAATCCAGAAAATCACATTGTATGATTTTTAAGTAATTCATTTGCATTTTATTGCATGACATAAGTATTTGATCACCTACCAACCAGTAAGAATTCCAGCTCTCACAGACCTGTTAGTTTTTCTTTAAGAAGCCCTCCTGTTCTCCACTCATTACCTGTATTAACTGCACCTGTTTGAACTTGTTACCTGTATAAAAGACACTGTCCACACACTCAATCAAACAGACTCTAACCTCTCCACAATGGCCAATACCAGAGAGCTATGTAAGGACATCAGGGATAAAATTGTAGACCTGCACAAGGCTGGGATGGGCTACAGGACAATAGGCAAGCAGCTTGGTGAGAAGGCAACAACTGTTGGCGCAATTATTAGAAAATGGAAGAAGTTCAAGATGACGGTCAATCACCCTCGGTCTTGGGCTCCATGCAAGATCTCACCTCGTGGGGCATCAATGATCATGAGGAAGGTGAGGGATCAGCCCAGAACTACACGGCAGGACCTGGTCAATGACCTGAAGAGAGCTGGGACCACAGTCTCAAAGAAAATCATTAGTAACACACTACGCCGTCATGGATTAAACTCCTGCAGCGCACTCAAGGTCCCCCTGCTCAAGCCAGTGCATGTCCAGGCCCGTCTGAAGTTTGCCAATGACCAACTGGATGATCCAGAGGAGGAATGGGAGGAGGTCATGTGGTCTGATGAGACAAAAATAGAGCTTTTTGGTCTAAACTCCACTCGCCGTGTTTGGAGGAAGAAGAAGGATGAGTACAACCCCAAGAACACCATCCCAACCGTGAAGCATGGAGGTGGAAACATCATTCTTTGGGGATGCTTTTCTGCAAAGGGGACAGGATGACTGCACCGTATTGAGGGGAGGATGGATGGGGCCATGTATCGTGAGATCTTGGCCAACAACCTCCTTCCCTCGGTAAGAGCATTGAAGATGGGTCGTGGCTGGGTCTTCCAGCATGACAACGGCTCGAAACACACAGCCAGGGCAACTAAGGAGTGGCTCCGTAAGAAACATCTCAAGGTCCTGGAGTGGCCTAGCCAGTCTCCAGACCTGAACCCAATAGAACATCTTTGGGGGGAGCTGAAAGTCCGTATTGCCCAGCGATAGCCCCGAAACCTGAAGGATCTGGAAAAGGTCTGTATGGAGGAATGGGCCAAAATCCCTGCTGCAGTGTGTGCAAACCTGGTCAAGAACTACAGGAAACGTATGATCTCTTTACCAAATATTAAGTTCTGCTTTTCTGATGTATCAAATACTTATGTCATGCAATAAAATGCAAAGGAATTACTTAAAGATCATACAATGTGATTTTCTGGATTTTTGTTTTAGATTCCGTCTCTCACAGTTGAAGTGTACCTATGATAAAAAAATTACAGACCTCTACATGCTTTGTAAGTAGGAAAACCTGCAAAATCGGCAGTGTATCAAATACTTGTTCTCCCCACTGTATCACTCTTATGCATGGAAATACTTTGGAACAGATTTCCAAAATTAAAATCACTTTTACAGTATTTTATGTCCAACCAAAAATAATAATACAAAAAATATTTTTTTGCTCAGAAAACAGGGTGCCAAATAAAATCACACACATGCCAAATTTGACCCGCGTGCCAGTTGTGGAACCCTCTTTTAGACAATTAGACCAGAAGGAAATTCCATTTTGGTTTAACGGCAGACACTACTTTTGAAGTTTGCAGGCGGGGCTACCTCATCATGTGACCATAAGCAGCCATGCCCGACTCATGTCTGCAATATGTGCATTGTAATGATTACCTTAATGCACTACTGATGAGATTGGATCATCTATCCACACACCTTACATTCACTGTTCTAATCTCTGCTCTTTCCTCCTCTCCCCTCCCTCTCCTATCCTTTCTCATCTCCTACCTTATCCTCTCTCCTCCCTCATCCTCTCCCCTTTCTTGACCCTTATCCCCTCTCCCATCCCCTCTGTCCCTCTTACCCCCTCCCTCTCTTCTAAAGCCTCAACCCCCACCTATCCCTCATCTACCCCCCCCCCCCCCCCCCCCCCCCCCCTTATCCACCTCCCCTCACCGTCAAAGTCTATTCCGCCGTCCTTGTTGAGGTCGATATCCTGGAGGATCTCCTCCAGCTCACCCTTCTTCAACTTCTCACCCAGCAGGGCCTTCATGCTGTCCTTCAGCTCCTCCAAGGTGATGCGCCCATCTCCGTCGCTGTCAAACTGGGGGGGGGGATACCCCATAATGAAAAAGTGAAAACATGTTTAAAGGATTTTTTGCTAATTTATTTCAATTGGAATACAGAGATATCTTATTTAAAGTGCCTTTGGAAAGTATTCAAGCCCCTTTACCTTTTCCACACTTTGTTAGGTTACAGCCTAATTCTAAAATTGATTAAATCATTTTTTTTCTTATCAATCTATGAACAATAACCAATAATGACAAAGCAAAAAACAGGTTTGTTCATTTATTAAAAATAAAAATGGAAATATCACATTTACATAAGTATTCAGACCCTTTACTCAGTACTTTGCTGAACCACCTTTGGCAGCAATTACAGCCTTGAGTCTTCTTGTGTAAGATCATCAAGGATTTCTGTACTTGGCCCCGTTCATCTTTGCCTCAATCCTGACTAGTCTCCCTGTCCCTGTCATGGAAAAACATCCACACAGCATGATGCTGCTACCACCATGCTCACTGTAGGGATGGTGCCAGGTTTCCTCCAGACGTGACGCTTGGCATTCAGGCCAAGAGTTCAATCTTGGTTTCATCAGACCAGAGAATCTTGTTTCTCATGGTCTGAGAGTCATCAAGTGCCTTTTGGCAAACTCCAAGCGGGCTGTCATGTGCCCTTTAGTGAGGAGTGGCTTTCGTCTGGCCACTCCACCATAAAGGCCTTATTATTGGAGTGCTGCAGAGATGGTTGTCCTGCAGGGAAGGTTCTCTCATCTCCACAGAGGAACTCTAGAGCTCTGTCAAAGTGACCATCGGGTTCTTGGTCACCTCCCTGACCAAGGCCCTTCTCCCCCGATTTCTCAGTTTGGCCGGGCGGCCAGCTCTAGGAAGAGTCTTGGTGGTTCCAAACTTCTTCCATTAAAGAATGATGGAGGCCACTGTGTTCTTGGGGACCTTCAATGCTGCAGACATTTTTTGGTACCGTTCCCCAGATCTGTGCCTCGACACAATCCTGTTATCAAATCAAAATCAAATCAAATAAAATGTTATTTGTCACATACACATGGTTAGCAGATGTTAATGCGAGTGTAGCGAAATTCTTGTGCTTCTAGTTCCGACAATGCAGTAATAACCAACGAGTAATCTAACCTAACAATTTCACAACAACTACCTTATACACACAAGTGTCAATGGATGAAGAATATGTACATAAAAACATATGAATGAGTGATGGTAGAGAACGGCATAGGAAAGATGCAGTAGATGATATCGAGTACAGTATATACAGTGCCTTGCGAAAGTATTCGGCCCCCTTGAACTTTGCGACCTTTTGCCACATTTCAGGCTTCAAACATAAAGATATAAAACTGTATTTTTTTTGTGAAGAATCAACAACAAGTGGGACACAATCATGAAGTGGAACGACATTTATTGGATATTTCAAACTTTTTTAACAAAGCCGAATACTTTCTCAAGGCACTGTACATTTGAGATGAGTAATGTAGGGTATGTATTACATTATATTAAGTGGCCTTGTTTAAAGTGGCTAGTGATACATTTTGACATACATTTTTTCATTATTAAAGTGGCTGGAGTTGAGTCAGTATGTTGGCAGCAGCCACTCAATGTTATTGGTGGCTGTTTAACAGTCTGATGGCCTTGAGATAGAAGCTGTTTTTCAGTCTCTCGGTCCCTGCTTTGATGCACCTGTACTGACCTCGCCTTCTGGATGATAGCGGGGTGAACAGGCAGTGGCTCGGGTGGTTGTTGTCCTTGATTATCTTTTTGGCCTTCCTGTGACATCAGGTGGTGTAGGTGTCCTGGAGGGCAGGTAGTTTGCCCCCGGTGATGCGTTGTGCAGACCTTACTACCCTCTGGAGAGCCTTACGGTTGTGGGTGGAGCAGTTGCCGTACCAGGTGGTGATACAGCCCGACAGGATGCTCTCGATTGTGCATCTGTAAAAGTTTGTGAGTGCTTTTGGTGACAAGCCAAATTTCTTCAGCCTCCTGAGGTTGTCTGTGTGGGTGGACCAATTCAGTTTGGAACTTAAAACTTAATACCCTCTCCACTACTGTCCCGTCGATGTGGATAGGGGGGTGCTCCCTCTGCTGTTTCCTGAAGTCCACGATCATCTCCTTTGTTGTGTTGACGTTGAGTGTGGGTTATTTTGCTCTGACATGCACAGTCAACTGTGGGACCTTATATAGACAGCTGTGTGCCTTACCAAATCATGTCCAATCAATTGAATTTACCACAGGTGGACTCCAATCAAGTTGTAGAAACATCTCAATGATGATCAATGTAAACAGGATGCACTTGAGCTCAATTTTGAGTCTCATAGCAAAAGGTCTGAATACTTATGTAAATAAGGTATTTTAGTTTTGTATTTTTTATAAATGTGCAAAACATTCTAAATTCTTGTTTTCACTTTATCCTTATCGGGTATTGTGTATAGAATGCTGAGTTTTAATTTTTATTAAATCCATTTTAGAATAAGGCTGTAATGTAACAAAATGTGGGAAAAGTCAAGGGGTCTGAATACTTTCAGAAGGCCCTGTACATACAATAAGTATTCACACCCCTGTGTCAATACTTTGTAGAGGCATCTTTGACAGTGGTTGAAGCTGTGAGTCTTTCTGGGTAAGTCTCTAAGGTATTTTTTGTGTTGTATTGGATTTCCCCCAGGAATAACACTTTGTATTCAGGACAAAAAGTGATTTGCTTTGCCTTGTTGCAAACAGGATGCATGTTTTGGAATATTTGTATTCTGTTCATGCTTCCTTCTTTTCACTCTGCCAATTAGGTTATTATTGTTGAGTAAATATAATGTTGTTGATCCATCCTCAGTTGTCTCCTATCACAGCCATTAAACTCTAACTGTTTTAATGTCACCATGGGCCTCATGGTGAAAACCCTGAGCGGTTTCCTCCCTCTCCAGCAGCTGAGTTAGGAAGGACGCCCTTATCTTTGTAGCGACTGGGAGTGTTGATACACTATCCAAAGTGTAATTACTCACTTACTCAAAGGAATATTCAATGTTTACTTTTATTTTTTTATTTCCACCCATCTACCAATAGGTGCGAGGCATTGGAAAACCTCCCTGGTCTTTGTGGTTGAATCTGTGTTTAAAATTCACTGCTCGCCTCAGGGACCTTACAGATAACTGTATGTGTGGGGAACAGAGACGAGGTAATTATTCAAAAAATCATGATAACCACTACTTTTATCACACACAGAGTGAGTCCATGCAACTTATTATGTGACTTGTTTTACTCCTGAACTTATTTAGACTTGCCAGGACAAAGGGGTTGAATACTTATTGACTCAAGACATTTGAGCTTTTCATTTAATGAATTTGTAAAAACAAAACAACAAAAAAAACATTATTTTGCATTATGGTGTATTGTGTGTAGTCCAGTGAGGTTGTAAATCACAGCTGGCCTGGTACATTGTTTGCTGCTTCCACCCATTCGGGATGCACTGTTTCAGTTTCAATGACTCAATATTTTGAGAGAAAGAAAACGGATGACTGTAACTAAGGCTGGGAATGTATCAAACTAATAAGGGCTATGATCAGAAGTCACTTATAACCTGGCTAGTACCTGGGTTGGCGCCCCCCCTCGGGTTGTGCTGTGGCGGAGATCTTTGTGGGCTATACTCGGCCTTGTCCCAGGATGGTAAGTTGGTGGTTGAAGATATCCCTCTAGTGGTGTGGGGGCTGTGCTTTGGCAAAGTGGGTGGGGTTATATCCTTCCTGTTTGGCCCTGTCCGGGGGTATCATCGGATGGGGCCACAGTGTCTCCTGACCCCTCCTGTCTCAGCCTCCAGTATTTATGCAACAGTAGTTTATGTGTCGAGGGGCTAGGGTCAGTTTGTAATATCTGGAGTACTTCTCCTGTCTTATCCGGTGTCCTGTGTGAATTTAAGTATGCTCTCTCTAATTCTCTCTCTCTTTCTCTCTTTCTTTCTCTCTCTTGGAGGACCTGAGCCCTAGGACCATGCCTCAGGACTACCTGGCATGATGACTCCTTGCTGTCCCCAGTCCACCTGGCCGTGCTGCTGCTCCAGTTTCAACTGTTCTGCCTGCGGCTATGGAATCCTGACCTGTTCACCGGCCGTGCTACCTGTCCCGTGCTACCTGTCCCCTATTATTTGACCATGCTGGTTATTTATGAACATTTGAACATCTTGGCCATGTTCTGTTATAATCTCCACCCGGCACAGCACAGAAGAGGACTGGCCACCCCTCATAGCCTGGTTCCTCTCTAGGTTTCTTCCTAGGTTCTGGCCTTTCTAGGGAGTTTTTCCGAGCCAACTTGCTTCAACATCTGCATTGCTTGCTGTTTGGGGTTTTAGGCTGGGTTTCTGTACATCTCTTTGAGATGTCAGCTGATGTACGAAGGGCTATATAAATACATTTGATTTGATTTGAAACTTAATTTAATAGGCTAGCGCACGTGTCAAACACAAAGCCCACGGGCCGAATTGGACACGCGAGTCAACAAGTTGTCTCATCTACTTTAAGAGGTTACAGCCTGATGCCGCTCCCGTAGGTGAATTCAACTTCAAATCGTGCTGCTGTCGTGTTGCCTGTTTTACAGCGTGCAGTGGAGGGAAAGTGTACAGACACAGATCTAGCTAGGCTACTGAAAGGTTGCACTCTGGCTTGGGTTTTAAAGCTTGAGAGTGAATAGCCGAAAAAAAAAAAACAAACCTGAAACAAAACACCATGCAAAGGAGAAGCATGTAGGCCTACTACAGCAACATTTGAACATTAGCCTAGGCCGGCTACAATACATTTTGAGTGCAGCACACAGCAATGTTGCATTCAACATGTTTTAAGTGTAGATGCTACAACAACCTATGGCTACGTTTTTGTTATTTGGAGTCATTAAATACTTTTTCATTAGGGTCGCAGCGTACTATACACATCTACAAGCATAGCAGCAAAAGCTGGACAAATGTTATTTGTCACTTCTGTTTCAATATCTTCAAATTCTATATACAGCGTCAGGTGTACATAAGTGGACATTATAAAGGTTTTATTAACTGCCGTGTCTATTTAATTGGCCAAACGCACGGCCCCTTTCCCACTCTATATTGCTACAGAACTTTCACAAACGCCTTACTCTATGTCATTTCCAAACATTCTATGAATTCATGAAAACGTGAAAATGACACTAAGCATTCGCTTTTCGGAAAAGGTACAAAAAAAAAAGAAAAAAAAAAAAAGATTTCACGTTGCTAAAACGATGTCAGTTCCACTTTAACTTTCACTCTGTTATCATTCATAATGATTAGAGAATGCACCACTTCCTTTGGTTTTTAAGAAGTTATTTGAAAGCACTGTACACTCCGTAGTGTCCTCTCACCTGTCTGATATCACTCTTTCTACTTGCATTTAATTGAAAACACATTCTTATGGATCTTGCACACTTCCCTGTGTCCTTCTCTCACCTGTTTAAAAGCACTGCGTACCTCCCTCATCCCCATCATGTGAGCCGTCTCAGCCAGCATCCTAGGGCCCATCAGCTCAGTACAGAAATCATCAAAGTCCACGTGACCGCCCCCTACAGAGGGGGAGACATCAGATTACACACACCCACACACATACACACACACCACTAACCCATCCATCCACACACACACACACACACACACACACACACACACACACACACACACACACACACACACACACACACACACACACACACACACACACACACACACACACACACACACACACACACACACACACAAACCACTAACCCCTCTGCACACAAACACACACATGCTCACATTTCATCTTGATCTGCTGTATAATCTCTATGAGCTCCATCTCAGTGGGCATGTATCCCATGGTCCTCATACAGTCGGCCACGTCCTTGTAATGCAGGAAGCCGTCTCCATCGTAGTCAAACTCCTTAAAGGCCACCTGCAGCTCTGAGACACACACACACACACACACACACACACACCAACAACAACGTGTATAATGTTATATTATTTGCAGTAGTCAAAAATGGTTGTGCAGTGGTTTTCAAGCAGCTTAGCAGCTCCAACACTCGTATAGCTGAAATGTTTCAAGAAGCTAATAGCAAGTAACGTTTACAAGCTACCACTGTGTCCTGTATGACTCCCAAGGGTAAGTGGAGCTTATGAGAGGCTCAAGCATTTTGGGTAATAAACTGTGTGCCTGTGGAATATTTAGTTTCCTAACATCCTATAATATTGCTTGCATTAGCACTATTCATGTCAATAACAAAGGTTTAAAGGTACACTCAGCAATATGACATCATTTGGCCGATTTCCTGCTTACAGATGTCAACAACAACTGCATTCACATCCGCAAAGAATACCTCAAATTCGTGCGCCCAAATTGGCACCCTCCCTTGAGGCCTGGCCACGTTGGGGCGAGCCAATAGTCATTCTTGGAGGATTATAATTTAGTTAATGTTGATCTATGTATGCAGGTAGTCACACCGCTGCGTATGAAAACATCATTTAAATTTTTAATTTTTTTTATTTAACCTTTATTTAACCAGGTAGGCTAGTTCTCATTTGCAACTACGCCCTGGCCAAGATAAAGCAAATCCATGTGACACAGACAACAACACAGAGTTACACATGGAGTAAATAATAAACAAGCCAATAACACAATAAACAAGTCAATGGACACAGTAGAAAAAATAAAGTCTATATACAGTGTGTGCAAAAGGCACGAGGAGGTAGGCAATAAATATGCAATATGAGTTAATGATTACAATTTAGCAGATTAACACTGGAGTGGTAAATGAGCAGATGATGATGTGCAAGTAGAGATACTGGTGTGCAAAAGAGCAGAAAAGTAAATAAAATAAAAACAGTATGGGGATGAGGTAGATTGGTTGGGCTATTTACAGATGGACTATGTACAGCTGCAGCGATTGGTTAGCTGCTCAGATAGTTGATGTTTAAAGTTGGTGAGGGAAATAAAAGTCTCCAACTTCAACGATTTTTGCAATTTGTTCCAGTCACTGGCAGCAGAGAACTGGAAGGAAAGGCGGCCAAATGAGGTGTTGGCTTTGGGGATGATCAGTGAGATACAGTGCCTTGCGAAAGTATTCGGCCCCCTTGAACTTTGCGACCTTTTGCCACATTTCAGGCTTCAAACATAAAGATAGAAAACTGTATTTTTTTGTGAAGAATCAACAACAAGTGGGACACAATCATGAAGTGGAACGACATTTATTGGATATTTCAAACTTTTTTAACAAATCAAAAACGGAAAAATTGGGCGTGCAAAATTATTCAGCCCCTTAAGTTAATACTTTGTAGCGTCACCTTTTGCTGCGATTACAGCTGTAAGTCGCTTGGGGTATGTCTCTATCAGTTTTGCACATCGAGAGACTGAAATGTTTTCCCATTCCTCCTTGCAAAACAGCTCGAGCTCAGTGAGGTTGGATGGAGAGCATTTGTGAACAGCAGTTTTTAGTTCTTTCCACAGATTCTCGATTGGATACAGGTCTGGACTTTGACTTGGCCATTCTAACACCTGGATATGTTTATTTTTGAACCACTCCCGTGTAGATTTTGCATTATGTTTTGGATCATTGTCTTGTTGGAAGACAAATCTCCGTCCCAGTCTCAGGTCTTTTGCAGACTCCATCAGGTTTTCTTCCAGAATGGTCCTGTATTTGGCTCCATCCATCTTCCCATCAATTTTAACCATCTTCCCTGTCCCTGCTGAAGAAAAGCAGGCCCAAACCATGATGCTGCCACCACCATGTTTGACAGTGGGGATGGTGTGTTCAGGGTGATGGGCTGTGTTGCTTTTACGCCAAACATAACGTTTTGCATTGTTGCCAAAAAGTTCAATTTTGGTTTCATCTGACCAGAGCACCTTCTTCCACATGTTTGGTGTGTCTCCCAGGTGGCTTATGGCAAACTTTAAACAACACTTTTTATGGATATCTTTAAGAAATTGCTTTCTTTTTGCCACTCTTCCATAAAGGCCAGATTTGTGCAATATACGACTGATTGTTGTCCTATGGAAAGAGTCTCCCACCTCAGCTGTAGATCTCTGCAGTTCATCCAGAGTGATCATGGGCCTCTTGGCTGCATCTCTGATCAGTCTTCTCCTTGTATGAGCTGAAAGTTTAGAGGGACAGCCAGGTCTTGGTAGATTTGCAGTGGTCTGACACTCCTTCCATTTCAATATTATCGCTTGCACAGTGCTCCTTGGGATGTTTAAAGCTTTACAAATCCGGCTTTAAACTTCTTCACAACAGTATCTCGGGCCTGCCTGGTGTGTTCCTTGTTCTTCATGATGCTCTCTGCGCTTTTAACGGACCTCTGAGACTATCACAGTGCAGGTGCATTTATACGGAGACTTGATTACACACAGGTGGATTGTATTTATCATCATTAGTCATTTAGGTCAACATTGGATCATTCAGAGATCCTCACTGAACTTCTGGAGAGAGTTTGCTGCACTGAAAGGGGCTGAATAATTTTGCACACCCAATTTTTCAGTTTTTGATTTGTTAAAAAAGTTTGAAATATCCAATAAATGTCGTTCCACTTCATGATTGTGTCCCACTTGTTGTTGATTCTTCACAAAAAAATACAGTTTTATATCTTTATGTTTGAAGCCTGAAATGTGGCAAAAGGTTGCAAAGTTCAAGGGGGCCGAATACTTTCGCAAGGCACTGTATACCTGCTGGAACGTGTGCTACGGGTGGGTGTTGTTATCATGACGAGTGAACTGAGATAAGGCGGAGCTTTACCTAGCATAGACTTATAGATGACCTGGAGCCAGTGGGTTTGGCGACGAATATGTAGCGAGGGCCAGCCGACTAGAGCATACAGGTCGCAGTGGTGGGTGGTATAAAGTGATTTTGTAACGAAACGGATGGCACTGTAATAGACTGCATCCAGTTTGATGAGTAGAGTATTGGAAACTATTTTGTAGATGACATCGCCAAAGTCGAGGATCAATAGGATCGTCAGTTTTACAAGGGTAAGTTTGGTGGCGTGAGTGAAGGATGCTTTGTTGCGAAATAGAAAGCCGATTCTAGATTTTATTTTGTTCGTTATGAGTCTGGAAGGAGAGTTTACAGTCTAGCCAGACACCTAGGTATTTATAGTTGTCCACATATTCTAGGTTGGAACCGTTCAGGGTGGTGATGCTAGTCGGGCGGGCGGCAGCGAACAGTTGAAAAGCATGCATTTGGTTTTACTAGCGTTTAAGAGCAGTTGGAGGCCACGTAAGGAGTGTTGTATGGCATTGAAGCTCGTTTGGAGGTTAGTTAGCACAGTGTCCAAGGAAGGGCCAGAAGTATACAGAATGGTGTCGTCTGCATAGAGGTGGATCAGGGAATTGCCCGCAGCAAGAGCGACATCATTGATATATACAGAGAAAAGAGTCAGCCCGAGAATTGAACCCTGTGGTACCCCGATAGAGACTGCCAGAGGTCCGGACAACATGCCCTCCGATTTGACACACTGAACTCTGTCTGCAAAGTAGTGGGTGAACCAGGCGAGGCAGTCATTTGAGAAACCAAGGCTATTGAGTCTGCCGATAAGAATACGGTGATTGACAGAGTCGAAAGCCTTTGCCAGGTCGATGAAGACGGCTGCACAGTACAGTCTTTTATCGATGTCGGTTATGATATCGTTTAGTACCTTGAGCGTGGCTGAGGTGCACCCGTGACCGGCTCAGAAACCGGATTGCACAGCGGAGAAGGTACGGTGGGATTCGAAATGGTCAGTGATCTGTTTATTAACTTGGCTTTCGAATCCTTTAGATAGGCAGGGCAGGATGGATATAGGTCTGTAACAGTTTGGGTCTAGGGTGTCATCATATCGCTGGCACTACCCTTAAGTGAACTGGTAAAATGGACTCTCGCCCACTGCGTGGGCTGCACTTTCATAGTACATTTCTATCATCAATAACGAAGACTTACCATCCAACTCCTCAGGCATCAGCTCCCTATCCTGCAGTAAACAGATAGAGAATGGAGATTAAGAGAGAGTGCGAGTGTGTTCTGTAAATCTCTGCTCCATTAAAGCAGAGTACTCCCTTGAGAAATACACCCCACTTTAATCTATTTTTTTTAATAGCGTATTAAGGTAACATGCATATCATATCAACCACCGCCGCGTGCCTGACAGAGACCCTAATGGGATTACTCCACGACATGCCTTTCTAATCTGAGCAATGACATACACACACAGTATGTGCAAGAATACACTCATGCTCACGCACACACACACACACACACACACACACACACACACACACACACACAAAGTGCAAAATGCTCTCTTTCTCGTTCCCCCCTCTCTCTCGCTCCCCCCTCTCTCTGTCTCTCTCTCGCCCCCCCCTCTCTCTCTCTCTCATCCCTCCTTCTCTCTCGACCCCCCTCTCTCTCTCATTCCCCCTTTCCCCCCCCCCTCTCTCTCTCTCTCTCTCTCTCTCTCTCTCTCATCCCTCCCTCTCTCTCTCTCGTCCCCCCCTCTCATCCCCCCTCTCTCTCTCTCTCTCTCTCACACACACACACACACACACACACACACACACACTGCCTATGCACCTACACAGACTAATTATTAACACATGATATCACTCTCATCTCAGGTCGTTAATATACACATACATCAATTAATACCACCCTTTACTCAAGATAAGAGACAAAAAGTCCACTCTGACGCCACACCAGTGTTTCCCCTATATTCATTTAGCAGCGGTGCACCAGCACTACTAAATCGTGGCTGTCACTGAAAACATACAGTGGGATCCGAGATGATTAGAAATAATGGCTGTATAAAATACATTATGACAGTACTAAGCTATAATGTATATAATATATGAATAAAAAACATAGTAGAATTTGTTCAGAGAAAGATTTTGTTTCAAAAAGGTCAATTATTGACACCCCTAAAGATTATTCTTATAAATAAAGTAGTTAAAAGTTGAGTATTTGGTCCCATATTTATAGCACTCAATGACTCCATCAAGCTTGTGACTCAACAAACATGGATGCTTCTTGGTTACAAGATCATGCCCTCAAGACATGCTAACCTCTCCCCATTACCAATAACATGGAAGGTTGCCTGTCTTGGGGTTTGATCTTTGACCCTCTGTAATTTTCTCACTCATCATTATTCACGATTCTTTCAGGATTATCCGTAATCATGGTAGCGTCCACATTCATGTAGAAGTGTTTAGAAACATATTATATTCTTTTTTCTTACAATAAAAGTGACTCCGAAATGACAGAATACGTTATTTACCATTCATTTCTATTGGCTACAGGATTATCTGAAACACAACCTAAACGAACTGCAAATGCATCCAACAATTTTATAGAGTCACAACTTGATGTAGTCATTGCGTGCTAGGAATACGGGACCAAATACTCAACTTTTGACGACTTTCTTTCATAAGAATTAGAATCATTTGTACCCTTACTTTTTTGAGAAGAAGATGTACTATTTTGACCATACAATAAATATACTGTAGCTCAGTATTTGAAGTATGTATTTTATACAGTCATTATTGCTCATCTTTATCAAGGGTATCAATCATTTCAGACTCCAGAGCTTAGTGAATGTCTGCACACCTTTAGCCCAATTTGCTGCCTGAAAATGACATCTAAAAAGGCACTGCGTTGGATCCCCCCCCCCCCCCCCTACATATCGAAACAACCTTCTCCACGTTTTCAAAGTGAAAGATATTTATTGATTATTTTCCAAATTAAGTAAAAAAATGAAGAAAATGTGTTGGCAACATATGTCTTCATACCCCAGAGTTGATACTTGGTGGAAGAACCTTTGGCTGCCGTTACAGCTGTGAATCGTTTTGAATAAGATTAGACTTTCTACAACTCTTAGGGAAACATACTGTACTGGATTTGTCCAAATTACACAAGCTCAGTCAATTTGGTTGGGAATCATTGATAGACAGCAATATTTCAACATTGACTGATTTTGAAGCAATTTTAAGTCAGATGATCATCCAGGTGCTTCTTCGCAAACTTGAGTCAACTTTTTGGATGAGATTGGTCTCTTTACGTCTGGCGAAATCTATTCTCTGGAGTGATGATTCACGCTTTACCAACTAGCAGTCAGACGGATGAATCTGGGTTTGGCGGATGCCAACGGCTAGTTACGTTGGTTCCAGTGAAGGGAAATCTCAATGCTACAGCATACAATGACAGTCTAGACAATTCTGTACTTCCATTGTTGTGGCAACAGTTTGTGGAAGGCCCTTTCCTGTTTCAGCATGACAATAACCCATGCATAAAGCGAGGTCCATACATAAATGGTTTGTCAAAATCAATTTGGAAGAACTTGACTGGCCTACACAGAGTCCTGACTTCAACCCCATTGAACACCTTTGGTCAGGTCAGAGTCAACCTCTAAAATGCTTTGTGGCTGAATGGAAGCAAGTACCCGCAGCAATGTTCCAACATCTAGTGGAAAGCCTTCCCAGAAGACTGGAGGCTGTTATAGCAACAATGGGGGGACCAACTTCATATTAATGCACAGCTATTTTCAGATCTCGAGATCAGGTTTAAGTCCGGTCTCGAGATTTTCAATCGGGTTTAAGTCCGGGGTCTGGCTGGGCCATTCAAGGACATTCAGAGACTTGTCCCTAAGCTACTCTTGCGTTTTCTTGGCTGTGTACTTAGGGTCGTTGTACTGTTGGATGGTGAACCTTCGACCCAGTCTGAAGTCCTGAGCGCTCTGGAGCAAGTTTTCATCAAGGATCTCTCTCGATTTTGCTACGTTCATCTTTCCCTCAATCCTGACTAGTCTCCCAGTCCCTGCTGGTGAAAAACATCCCCACAACATGATGCTGCCACCACCATGTTTCACCGTAGGGATGGTGTCAGGTGTCCTCCAGACGTGATGCTTGGTATTCAGACCAAAGAGTTCAATCTTGGTTTCTTCAGACCAGAGAATCTTGTTTTTCATGGTCTGAGAGTCCTTTAGGTGCCTTTTGGCAAACTCCAAGCGGGCTGTCATGTGCCCTTTACTGAGGAGTGGCTGCTGTCTGGCCACTTTACCATAAAGGTGTAATTGGCAGAGTGCTGCAGCGATGGTTGACCTTTTGGAGGTTCTCCCAGCTCCACAGAAGAACTCTGGAGCTCTGTCAGAGTGACCATTGGGTTATTGGTCACCTCCCTGACCAAGACTCTTCTCCCCCGATTGCTCAGTTAGGCCAGGCAGCCAGCTCCAGGAAAAGTCTAGGTTGTTCTAAACTTCTTCCATTTAAGAATGATGGAGGCCACTGTGTGTTTTGGTAACCTTCCACAGCTCTGTGCCTCGACACAATCCTGTCTTGGAGCTCTATGGACAATTCCTCCGACCTCATGGCTTGTTTTTTGTTCTGACATGCACTGTCAACTGTGGGACCTTATATAGACAGGTGTGTCTATATAGGTTTGCCTTTCCAAATCATGTCTAATCAATTGCATTTCCCACGGGTGGACTCCAATCAAGTTGTAGAAACATCTCATAGGATGATCAATGGAAACAGGATGCAACTGACCTCAATTTCAAGTCTCATAGCAAAAGGTCTGAACACTTATGTAAATAAGGTATTTCTGTTTTTTAAATTTGTAATACATTTGAAAATATGTCTAAAAATGTATTGTGTGTAGATTGATGAGTAAACAATGTATTGAATCCATTTTAGAATAAGGCTGTAACATAACAAAATGTTGAAACGGGAAGGGGTCTGAATAGTTTCTGAATGCGCTGTATGTATATGTATGCACCCTTAGCCATGACAGATATATTATGACTGTGGCTGGTGGTAAGGCCAGGCAAAGCTCAGAGCACTGGGACAATTCACAGTTCTCAGAAGACTAGGGGCAGAAACATGCTAAAGTCAATGAATCTTACTGAACTCACAGATAGGCCTGTAGGCTAGATAGAAAACAACGGCATGCTAGATCCATCTGCGGATCCCACTGGAATGCAGATGGAATTATTGAGTAGAAAATTCTATTTTGTGCTTCATGTCTTTCCATTTTTGTTGCAGTGACACAGGCTAGAAATGGCAACAAGTGAAGTTGAACTTCCTCAGCATATATAGGCTATTGTAGATCCAGTATAGAAAACGTAAGATGCTTATAACTTTGAATCTTTCTTCCACAAAGACAGGCCCCACAGGCTAAGAGAAACAGAAAGGCATATAGCATGCAAACAACACTGAATTTTGGTAGCACAAAGGCTAACTTGCATTGGAGCAGAATACAGATCAACCTGGTCTCAGAGCATTTCGTATTATTCTGTATGTTACATTTTGAATGGCATGTATTCATTTGTGGATGTCCATCACCCACTTCGCATGATATGGTATGAATTACAATTCGTATTATATGTTACGAAATTGCAAAGCATACAATATGTTACAAATTTGCAAAACTTCTAGCTAGGTGGCTAACGGTAGCTAGCTGGCTAATGTTAGGTATTCTAGGGGTTAGAGTTGTGGGTTAGGGTTAAGGTTAGGGTTAAGTTTAGGAGTTAGGTTAAACGGTTAGGAGAAGGGTAGCAAAAAAGTAGTAAGTAATTGAAAAGTTGCTAATTAGCTCAAATACAAAAGTTGTCCATGATGAGATTCGAACTCGCAACCTTTGCGTTGCTAGACGTTCATGTTATATGCCCATATATCCACCCCAGTTTAGTTTTTGCCTTAAGCAACCATCTGTCTTATGTAACCACACCAAACGTAAAACAAACTAATATGAATATCCCAGATTTACATTTACTATGTTATGTCTAGTCTATGAGACCAGGCTGTACAGACAGCCTACAGGTAGCTCAAAAGACACATACGGGACATGTTAGCCACATTTAAGTATGCTGTCATACATATCAATGACGTACATGAATGGCACATTTCAACAAGGATAATTGTGCAAATGGCTAGCAACTCTGCCGCCCTATAAGAATTCGTATGTGTCTACATTAAGTTTTTAGTCAGAAAGATGTGCGCAATGGACATTACAGTAAGGATGATGCTATAAAGTGGGATACAAGCATTACAAAACACAGGATGCTAAGGAAACACGCTACAGTACACATGTGGATCACATTTCGGCAGACATATCAGGGTCAAGCTTAATGTTTGCAGGTCATGCCAAAGGTCAGCAGCAGACACAAACACAACGCATTCGCAGGTCTCCCTTGGGAAAGAGGTCCTCTGACCTCCATGGAACTTCCTGGTTAAGGTTCAATTTAAAAAAACAAACTCAGGCCAATAGGATGTTGTTCATCTAGGCTACTGTTAAAGGTCACTCTACAAATGTAAAGCACCTGCAATTTATAAACTCCCCAAAATTGTACTTTGATGACATACTTGGGTAGAAGCCTAGTCTTTGAACACCCCATGTGACTATGCATAATTTGTTGTTAAACGTTGAATGCCATCTTTGTTTTTTTTATTTCTAAAGAATAGAACAGCATCAACTAGCCAATGTAAAATAAATAACACCCTATCAAAATGGTCCAACGGTGTACAGACACACTACGTGCTCCTGTGCTCACGGTAGAGGCGATTCTGGCGTACACAAGGACACATTTAGATGGCAAGGTCGGCACACATTCATTTGATTTATTCATCAAGAGAAGATTAGACAGTATGCCCAAAGTCAAGTTTCCAATCATCAGTCAATACACAGACCCATTAACAATTCATTCCAATCTACTTGCTTTCACATGGGTGGCTGAGCAAAATGTTTAAATAACCATTGGACATAATGAACACACAAAAGAGCAGACACGGACAGTCAGTGTACACACATGAAGAACGGGCACGCACGCACGCACGCACGCACGCACGCACGCACGCACGCACACACACACACACACACACACACACGCACACACACGCACACACACACCTGCGCACACACACACCTGCGCACACACACATCTGCACACATACAATACACAAACAAATGTGTGTTAAAACTCACGTTAAGAAATTGGCGGCAAAAATGCCATACATTCTGCCTTACACATGTCTATATCTCTGTCTCACTGTCTAACATATTCATCTGGACTGTGTCTGTTTGTCTGTCTCTCTGTTCTCATTATGGCTAATGAAGGATGACAGTGAGCCTTGCTAACGGCGTTATTAATACTTGCGCCGAGGCAGGGATTAGAATGCTATGGGGTGGGGTAACCTCCTCTCACTGTGTGTGTTCAAGCACAGAAAAACCAAATACTCTATGGCAATGTCACTGCAAGGGCAGGGTGGGCCAAGGGAGGTACTTGGGCAGAGATACGGCTGCTAATTGGGGAAATTGGTTTGTGGTAGCCTGGATGTCAATCTGTTTGTGCTTTATCCAAACTGCTTAGTGCTCATCACGCTTTTGATTGTCATGTTTGTTTTTTTTATGACCGATTTTACCCACGATGTTCCTTGAGTTTCACGTTTTATTAGTTGTCAGTAGAGGATGCACATGGTATACGCCGTTCAACCAAATGCTTACTTGGAGGTTCCTTCTGGACAATGCAACAACAATACGAAATAATTCAAGATAAGAATACAAACATAAAGTAAATGGCTCAGTAGAATAGAACAACGATTTTATCACGAGTATAATACAGGAAGGCACAATTTATAATATTTACACGTGTATTGGGGAAGGGGTGATTGGGGGGCAATTGTTTCAATTGTGCAGTATTTAGCAATCAAAATAGGTCTGGTTGCATCCGTTTGATGTGTGTGTAGCACACATACCATCTTCCCCATGGGAGTGAACAGCTCATGGCTGTGGGCCTTCCTCATGTGCCGTTTCGAGTAAATAACCTGGATGGTTGGGAGCACGGTCCCAGTGATGCACTGGGCTGTCTTCACCACATGCTGGAGGGCCTTGCGGTCGTGGACGGAGCAATTCTCATACCAGGCCGCGATGGAACCGGTCAGGACGCTCTCAATGGTGCAGTAGTAGTATTTGGAGAGGTCCCAGAGTGGCATGCCGAATTCCTTCAGCCGCCTTAGGAAAGAGAGACTCTATTGCGCCCTCTTGCCGAGTGGTAGTGTTGTTGGTCCATGTCAAGTCCTTGGTGATGTGGACACCGAGGAACTTCAAACAACAGTCCAGTTGATGTGGCTCTGTTTCCTGGAGTCAACAATCAACTCCTTTGTTTTGCTGACGTTGAGGGAGAGGTTGTTGTCCTGGCACCACAATGCCAGTTCACTTACCTCCTCCCTACAGGCTGACTCGTCGTTGTTTGTTATCAGGCCTACAACCGTGGTGTCCTCAGCAAACTTGATGATGGAGTTTGTGTCGTGCAAAGCCACGCAATCGTGGGTGAACAGGAAGTACCGCAGAGGACTGAGGACACACCCCTGGGGGACCCCTATGTTAAGAGTCAGTATTGAGTAGGGGTTGTTGCCAATTATCTGATATATACGTGTCAGCTTAGGGTCGAGGGAAGGGAATTGAGATGTGAGAAATATGGTTGTTTTTCATTTTCAGTTGGTTTATGGATCTGTGTCCAGGTTGCTTTGCATCAAAACTGTAAATCACCCCAGAGGTCTAAAAAGGCGACAGTGTTACTGACCTGTCCAAAGAGAGTGTTGAGGTAGGACAGGTAGACAGCTGCTACAGAGCCCTGGCTGTGGCTCCTGCCGCTCTTGGAGCTGTTGCCATTTTCTCCTGCCTTGGGCTGGCGGAGCGCGGGGCGCCCAGGGGTCCCGTGTCCAGAGGAGGTGTTTGATGACGTGCTGTTAGGGGACGGAGAGAAGGAGAATAGGACAAAAGGGTCTGACTTCATCTTTGTCAACATTATCATCTTTGCCATTGTGTCATCACCGTTATCTTTGTGAGTGGGTCTCACTTACCTCGCTCTGGGTGAGGGCGCTCCTCCCTTTTTTGTCCCTTTCTGAGACATGCTGAGGGGGAGAGGGAGAGGGAAAGGGAAAGGGAAAGGGAGAGGGAGAGAGATAGAGAGATATTCTTTAACCAGGGGCAACGCCTTTGCCAGGGTTGCAATCCGAGCCCTGCACTCTTCAATATTTACATCAATGAATTGGCCACTATTCTAGAAAAATACTCAGCCCCTGGTGTTAGTCTCTACAATTCAGAGGTTAAATGCCTGCTCTTTGCAGATGACCTGTGTCTGCTGACACCCACAGCACATGACCTACAGCAGAGCCTGGACCTGCTAGAGCAGTACTACCAGACCTGGGCCCTGGCAGTAAAACCCCAAAAAGAAAAAATGATGATTTTCCAGAGAAGATCCAGACGTCAGGGAAGTACACAATATATTGAGTACTGCACACACTACAATACCTTAGGTTTAAAAGTAAGCTCATCTGAACACTTTCACGAGGCAGTGAATAAACTGAGAGAGAAAGCATGCAGGGCATTCTACACCATTTCAAAAACAAATTCAAATTGAAATACCTATTAAATAAATGTTAGGCGAAAACGAATTGAATGTGTCATTGAACCAATTGCACTGTATGGCAGCGAGGTGTGGGGTCCACCTGCAAAACAAGATTCCACCCAATGGGACAAACACCCCATTGAAACCCAGCATGCAGTGTTCTGTAAGATTCTCCTACATGTCCAGAGGAAAACTACAAACAATGCATGCAGGGCAGAATTAGACCAATATCCACTAATAATAAAAACTCAAAAAATACCATTTAAGTTCTGGAAACATCTAAAATATAGTCTAAAAATATAGTTACCAAGCCCTGCAATGCCAGCAAGGAAAAGAGCCCCCTCATCCAGTTGGTCCTGGGGCTGAGTTCACAAACCTGTTTTACTAACACACTGAAGCCTCAGGACCAGAACATCCAATCAATCAGAATAAAACAAATTACAACACAGTCAAAACAAAACTAATTCACTTGTTGGGAAACATAAGCACAAGCACAAAGCAAAATGCAGTGCTATCTGGCCCTAAATCGACAGCACACCGTGGCAAACTATTTGAGCATGGTTACTGATCAAAAACTTAGAAAAAACTTGACAAAGTACAGGCTCAGTGAGCACAGCCTTGCCATTGAGAAGGGTAGACACAGGAAAACCTGGCTCCCTGTAGAGGAAAGGCTGTGCAACCCCTGCACTACAGCAGAACACGAGACAGCTCTGCATTTCCTGACAAAAGGCCTCTCTGATGAGAATAGGCTACCTGTCCTGTTGGGGGAGGACGCAGAGAGCTGTGGGTTGGCAGCGCTATACATTGCTGCCTGCCATAAGATGAGGGACAGTGTCTGACAGACCAACCGACCTGCACATGTCCTTTATGCCATTGTTATTGTTCAACGTATGGTTATTTTGACCCTTGATTATTGTTGTTACTGTTGTCCCGTTGACAATCTCAATTATTATTATTTGAATTATGTTATTATTGTAAATCTCCAAAGTAAGCTTTGGCAATATGTACATTGCTACTTCAAGCCAATAAAGCAAATTGGAGAGAGAGAGAGAGATGCAGAAGAGAGAGAGAGAGATGCAGAAGAGAGAGAGAGCGATGCAGAAGAGAAAGAGAGAGATGCAGAAGAGAGAGAGAGAGATGCAGAAGCGAGAGAGAGAGATGCAGAAGAGAGAGAGAGAGATGCAGAAGAGAAAGAGCGAGATGCAGAAGAGAGAGAGAGAGAGAGATGCAGAAGAGAGAGAGATGCAGAAGAGAGAGGAGAGAGAGAGAGAGAGAGATGCAGAAGAGAGAGAGTGAGAGAGAGAGGGAGAGAGGGAGAGAGAGAGAGAGAGAGAGAGAGAGAGAGATGCAGAAGAGAAAGAGAAAGCGTGAGGGAGGTAGAGAGGGAGAGGAAGACAGAGAGACTTATGGCTGCACGTTTGAGTGACAGATTAATGCCTTGTCATCGCAGTGTGTTGTCAGAACTAGGGCCCATGATGAAAGGCTGCCTTTCAGACAGATGGCACGGACACGTCAAACAGAACACCTTCACACCCCCCGACCATCTCAGATGCTCATAAAGTTGTGCCTTAATGCCCCTCGTTTGAACATGCGTTGTACGGATGTTGAAGACATGTGATGTGCAGAGACACACGCCAACAAGGCAGTGTTAGTCTGCCTTCTCCTGCCCAGGGACCACAGATCATAATGAGGTGAGACAAGCAGAACAGGTAGGCCCTATAAATTACAATTAACCACCTAATGTGCCCCTCCGCGCAAACCAGAACCCCCTTTTCAGTCCGGCAATATTACAGGAGAGAGATTGTCTCCTTCGAAAGCAGCAATGCGAGCAGCACGCAGGTGATGTGTACTGATTACAACTCTCTGAGCATGCTGTCTTCACCAGAAAGGAAGAGACGAGGCGAGAGGATTTACTCCGCCCCAAAATCAGTCCACGTGAGATAAGCCATTTTCGTATGGAGGTCCGTGAGCAAGTACGTGAGGCTTATTTGATCGAATAGAAGTTTCAAATTATTTTGTCTGTTACAAATGTACTGATATAAGTGGATGCATTCCTGCAACTTTGAGAAAAAACTACTTTGTTGCACCCGTTGTTTACACGCGTATCTGCCCTCTCATTGGATAGAATGGTCCCACCTGATCTCGCCTGCCTTCAATCATTGAGGACATGTATTTCCATTGTTAGAGCAGTCACTCGGCTATCTTTATTATAGATCATCTTTGGTCTTCCTACTAACTCCTCGAGCTCTCTAGGTGTTTCACCCATCTAGCCTATCTTAACAGTTGTTCCTCTCTCATAGCTGGTTCAGGGAATGACTGAAAACAACTGGAAATAGGAATGTGTGAGCAGTTGGCTGGTACTTGGTAGTTAGTGCCATATTGTCTGTATAATTGCTCGAAATCACAGTAGGCCGGGGGCACCTTAATTAATTGGGGAGGATGAGCTCATGGTAATGGCTGGAGTGGAATCAGTGGAATGGTATCAAATACATCAAACACATAGTTTGATACCATTCCATTCGCTCCGTTCTAGCCATTATTATGAGCCGTTCTCCCCTCACCAGCCTCCACTGTACAAAGTGGATTCCAAGATAATGAGGGGCTTGCGCGCACACCCACAGCTAAATTGATACAATTTCCATGGTGGCGCATTCATAGTTAACAATAGGCCTAACTGGTGTTTGCCTCAAGAACAGCTTTCCTCCTGAATGAGCAAAGTACCCATCAGGGTAAACAAACAAACACACACGTGCACGTTCATACATGCGCACGCACACATACAGACACACGCACACTTCTGCATGAGCCATTAGAGACAGCATGAGCTGCTCCCTAAGTGGCCAATCGCTGTCAATCACCAAGTCGACACAAGCAATTTCAGATCCTAATCACGCTAATTGAAATGACGAACCGGAGGACCAAGGGGGGGGGGGCGGAGTTAAAGCAGAGGTAATGCGGATGATGTCACAGACCGGCTGTGATCCAGAACTGGTTAGCTGAGGGTCTCATCCTTTGTCCTTTTTTTCCTCTTCAGTGTTTTTCCCTATTTTAAAAAATGTCCTCCTGTTCCCTTGCTGTTCATCTGCATTCAAAAGAAGATCAATGCCCAGATGGCTCAGCTACTCTCTTCTCGTCCAATGTCTTTAAAAAAAAAAACACGGTACAATAGGCCTGGCTGCCTCCTCCTCTTCCTATCGATCTCCACCACCGATTTTGTGTCAAGACTCAGAAATCAGACTCCCCTTCGTTACCGTTTAGGGAAGGGGGGGGAGCTGGGGGTCCAGAAGAGGAGAGGGAGATGGGTGGATTGTCTTGTTCCGCTGGCTGCCCCGTCATCCTCCTATCAATGGTTACATCTTGTCATTTCCACCCGTACACCGCCGTCTCGCATCCCACACAATCAATCTCCTGTGCGGGTTCTCATTTCAGTGCCTTCTGTCCTGGTATCTGTCTGGCATCCTGTCTGTCTGCCAGTTCCTGTTTGTTACCACCGGTAATTGTCCTTTTCCATTCGGACTGTACACTTCGCACTGCCCCAAACTCTCTGGGGAAATTCCAAAGAGGGCTACAACACATGATGTCCTATTGACGAACGGATAAATGTATCTATTGATGAGCCAATCGATTGAAGTAAACAAACACAAGCACAATTTGGCCAATGGTCAACAGCCCTTGACCTCCTCCCCATCCTTTATCCTCCTTACCTTCAATATGTAGCCAGAAGTAGAAAGGAAGAAAAAATAGAGAGAGAGTTTCCCCCCTTTTATCTGACAAGTCCAGGAGTTACCGTTTGGCGCGGACGTGTCGACTGATATAAATTAGGAGTGTAAACCCCTCCAGCCCCTCTACCTTCCCCCTCCTCTGCCTCGCCAGATTATACAATAAGACGGGTGATTATCCTGCTAAATATGTCTGGATTAGACTTCGAGATGCGTGACCGAGTCACTGTCTTGAGGACAGAGGCGTGAAATTACATTGTAGGGTAGTCGTGTTGTGCGTAAACAATGAAAACAGTTCAGTGTATCTTTCGGGGGGGGTTCTTTCTTTGAGCCACCGGTTCACAAGCTGACATTTGTTCAGGTAGACCTTTGATGGACTTAAGCACTGAGCTTGTCCTTTTTTTGTTAACCCTCAGGTTACAAACATCGCAGTTACCTGGTTATTGTGGATGACTGTAATCGCTCCTCCAAACTCATCTCCTTTGCAACGTTCTACAGAGTTTCTACATCTTGCTCTTTGGGGTTTTAGGCTGGTTTTCTGCACGTCGGGACATCTGCTGATGTTAAAAGGGCTTTATAAATAAATTTCTTTGATTGATTCACCGAAGTGTCACTGTTCCAACTTTGTATTCCTTGCTACTCTGTCCGAAACGTAGTTGTCCTTGCTTCCTCACTGCTACAACTTTGTTTCCCTCATATTGATTGAGGGTACAATATGTCTTAAGAGCTTCCCAAAAATGGTGGTCTGTGGACAGGTGATGGTCCTTGAGGTGCTACCTCGCATTTCTGGAAAATTGTAATACAGTAGGCTAGATGCATGGGAATCTAGGCTACCGAGCGAACCAACTAAACTGCGCTGTGGTGCAGAAAGGTATACATGATGTCAGTGCAAGTTTCCGTTTATGGAAGTCCTCGCTCAAATGACCCTTCGTCAATGTAGTGGAGGGCGCGATAGCTAAGTATGCAGAATGTCAGACCTCTCTTCTTCTGGAAAATTGCGTTAGCCTACTGGTGGGCTGCCAAACGTGTTCGTTCGTCTTACTGTGCAGTCGGCGAGGGGGAAACGTTTTGGAACCACCTCTCTATCCTACCTTTTCTACTGCACTGTCGTCCTGCACTGTCGTCCTGCACTGTCGTCCTGCACTGTCGTCCTGCACTGTCGTCCTGCACTGTCGTCCTATACCGCCCTCTCTTGCCAAGCACTGGCGCAGTAAGGCAGCTCTTTGGAGGTGCACTGTTTCCCAATGCTATTCGAAACCTCGCCACGCTCAGATATGCTTAGTCCGGCCAAATAAAGCCCTTATTTAGCATTCTGCCTGTTTGAAAAGCGAGTAAACACCCTCCTTTCCACCTGAAAAAGAAATGGGGTAGCAACAATGTTGTCACATTACACGCATCAGTCAGCTCCCGGTGGACTGTGTACCTTGGCACTGAAATGTTTACTAAAGTGGAAATCCGCTATTGCAGCTCACTGCCTCGCTCTTGCCTCAAGGCTGTGGTGCAAAAACAGGCCAAGCCCAGTTCGTGTTGCCTTTTCAAGAGGTCGTTGTGCCTCGTATAGTGTTTGAGTGCTTTTCAAGTAGAAATAGGGATTATCTGCGAAGAGAAATGCCTTCGCAAGTAAGAAGACAGGGCTCAAACTGATGTTGTGTGTATGGGTGTTTGTAGTTACAGATTTGTGTTTGCGTCGATGAGGTGCTTTGCCTTCGGGAAGTGTGCTGGGTGGGTTGAGCATAATGAAGCGTCCCATTATTGGTGACTGATAATGCCATATCGAGAGCTAATTACCTGCAACGTTGCCTCATTAACCACAACAGGACGGCACCGCCGTCGGGCGTTGGCCACAACACCCAGCCACGTCACACTGTCTCTTCATCTCCCCTCTCCTCCTTCCCCTTCCCTCCTCTCTTCTTCCTGCTCTCATCCCTCCATCTTTTTCGATGGCCTTGCCTTCATTTGCTTTCCTCTACCACTCCTTCCTGTCTTTCTCGCGGATCGTACTTCATTAAAAACCTTTGAACGTCGTATCTTGATGCTTTGTCTCGGCATTCCCTTCTTGATTCCTCCTCCTCCTTAATCTCTATCTCTCTCTTCTCCCACTTGTGGCTCAATATCAATGTCTGTCTGTCTGTCTGTCTGTCTGTCTCTTTCTTTCTAATACACTGTAGCTCTCTCTCCTACCGTCTCCCTCTTTCTCCATGTCCCCCTCTACGTCTTTCCGCAGTCACCTTCACACTCCATTCTGGAGCAGTTGGCTTCTCTCCCTTCATCCCATTCTCCCTCCATACTGCACATGTCCACTGCCCTGCCTCTGGGCCATGCTTCCCCCTGCGCTCTACTCGTTTATTTATGGAAATATGCTGATGGGGCTAACACAGGTTTAGAAAAAAATACACCAGATTACAAGGAAAAGAGAGAGGGAGAGAACAAGAGGGTGAGCGCGTGGAAGGCAAAAGATGGGTTGGGAAGGAAGAGCGAAAGAGAGCGTACTATTAATCATTGACCTGTCATTTATCCCAAAAAGCAAGCAACCATTCATCATGGACAGTGAAGAAACAAGAAAAAAAAGAGTTGAAAGAGAGAGAGAGGAAAAAGTATAAAAGTGTGTCACGAGTTTGGCAGTACGTAATTGGGCCAGTTGCAAATAAAAGTGGCTGAGTTAGTGCTGAGTTTGACTTAGAGGTAGGCACCACATCATCCCCAGCATGAGACTAATTGAATGCCCGGAGAGATGAGGATAGAGGGATTCGAGGCGAACCCCAAACATCCCTTCCTCCCACATGTGCCACACTCAGCTCTTCAAACCGATCCCTTATTAAGTAGGCCCACTGCATCACTCAGAATGGAATGCTAATCTTCTCCCTCCATAATACAACGTGGGACGGTAATGATAATGCCACCAAACTCCACAGGGATCTTTATCAAGGCTAAAGCTCCAGCAAACGAGAACAGTCACAAAAGTGAGAAAAAACAATGTATCATGTTTATTCTTAAATCCTCGGGGGAATGCGTCTGTCACTCTGTCACGAGGCGTTTTATTTCACCGTTGTTCTACACCGCTGGCTCAGCTGTCACAAATGTAACAGAAACAGAAAACTTGCTTGATGAAAGAAAAAGTGAGAGAGAGAGAAAAAAGGGACGTGTCTGGCCGTTCCTCTGCCAGTCAGAGTTAAGGACAATTCACTGGTCGGGTTAATAGAATCTGTCTCTGTCAGAGGAGGTGTGTGTAGAGGGGGTGGAGGGAGAGAGAGAGAGAGAGAGCGAGAGAGAGAGAGAGAGAGAGAGAGAGAGGGAAAAGATACGTGCCCAAGGGACTCAGTGAGAGGACACTGAGACATCGACTGAACACCACGGCCAATGATCCTTCCCTTCAGGCTGAGCAGCAAAGTAGAACACAACACAGCAACAGAGAATACCTCAGACGCTGAGGTCCTGTCACCTTTACTCCCGCTCCCTCTCTCATCATCACGCACACCTGCCACTATCGTTACGCGCACCTGCGCCTCAAGACACTCACCTGGACTTCATTACCTTCCTGATTACCTCCCCTGTATCTGTCACTTATCTTGGTTCTGTCCTTATTGACTCTGTTTCTGTTTCATGTCTGTATGCTTTTCGGTTTTCTTGTTTTGTACTCTGTTCTATTCATTGTTAAATTTGCGTTCCCTGTACTTGCTTTCCGACTCCCAGCATAGACTTTACAGAATAACTTCTCACCAATAGGAAGCAACAAGGATTTTCTTTTTTTTTTTACTGGTGACTTCAGGTCCAAGTCCCGCTGCCGAAGCAACCGGGGTTGCCTCAGCTGGCTCGGCAGGCTCCCATGCCTTGGCCGGCTAATCAGGCTCCCAGCATCAGCTGGCTCTACAGGTTCCCGCACCTCAGCTGGCTCTACAGGTTCCCGCGGTTTTTATACTTTTAGTAGAAAACGGGGGTGTTCCATGACGCCGTGTAATGTCTGTGCTCACGGGGGCGTGGCCACTGACTGATCGTAAGTTACTTTGAAAAACAATTATCTTTTAGAAGACTAACATCACATTACATCTTTCCGAAAGTATTCCTATACTCAATCATGTATTTTATACAACATTCAGATGCAAACCCCATCATTGAGAAGTGTATACAAACAAAGAAACAGTCATGTGTGTCTCCTGTCCTTCATGAGGTCACCAAATGAAACATACTCGATATGATTAAGTGTCCACGGACCACTCCAACTGGTTGGAATACAGAAATATTGTTACATTATTCAACCCTTTGAGGTTACCGTACTGCAAAGTATTTCTCTGTGTTAAACAAAGTGATTCTCAACTTTCTGTTTGGCAGAGTGGAGAAAGCAGTTTCGGTATTTACGACCGTCATAAACCTATGGTGAGAGAGAGAGAGAGAGAGAGAGAGAGAGAGAGAGAGAGAGAGAGAGAGAGAGAGAGGGGAGGCTATGATCCTCATTCAAAGGGGCACGTCATGACAGCCGGCTCTCCAGGTTCCCACGCCTAAAGCAGAAGTGACCGGCCCTCTCCTGGTCCTCGGGACCGTCCCTCTGGCCAGCGTCGTCCGACAGCTGGAGCCGTACAACAGGGAGGGGGTACTGCCACGTTTACTCCCATTCCCTCTCTAAGACGCTCGACGTCGCCGGTTGTCTCATCATTACGCACACCTGCCACCACCATTACGCGCACCTGCCCCTCATGACACTCACCTGGACTCCATCACTTTCTTGATTACCACCTCTGTATCTGTCACTCCAATTGGTTCTGTCCTCAGGGGTTATCGACGCCGTTTCTGTGTCATGTCTGTACCCTTTTCGTGTTTATTTTTTTGTACCATCTTCTATTTATTATTACACTTGCACTACCTGTACTTGCTTCCCGACTCCCAGCGTACACGTTACAGGTCCAACATATTAGTAGACCTGCCATGAGATTCTCAGTGGTTGTAAACACAAAACAATAGAGCAATATTTCACACCTCTGGGTTTATAATCAGGTATCAAAGCAGTAGGCCTAACCTATATCATGTCCATCCCCATATTTCAAAAGTATTGATTCATTGTTACACAATTCAGCTGTAGTATACAGCACCTTCCAAATCCAAAAGACAAAGGGAAGAGAGATGATAAACTGAACTGAACAGAGACTGTTCAACCAGAGACTGCTCTCAACTAAGCTCAATTAACCTCAATCAGCCAGCAGAGTTACATTGAAACAATGCAGAGAAAAACAATGGGCTACAGCAAAACTCATAATTCAACTAAGCACCAGTTCGATGCTGTTGGCAAACCCCTGGGAGATGAAACCAATGTACTGTATTCACAGTACACTTAAAAATTCCACCACTTAAAAATTCCACCAAGCGCTGTATGACATCACCGGTCTGGCCGTGAAAAAGTGTATATTCGGACCGATATAAGACTAATACGACAGGTGTAGTTGACCTTACAGTGAAATTCTTACTTACAAGCCACTAAACAACAATGCAGTTTAAAAAATATGAATAAGAAATTAAAATGAACAAGTAATTAAAGCGCAGCAGTATAATAACAATAGCGAGACTATATACGGGTGTACCAGGTCAATGTGCTGGGGCACCGGTTAATCAAGGTAATTGAGGTAATATGCACATGTAGGTAGGGTTATTAAAGTGACTATGCACACATAATAACAGAGAGTAGCAGCGGCGTGTCATCGGCAAACCTAATGATAGTGTTGGAGTCGTGCCTGGCCGTGCAGTCATGAAGGACATGAGGTGCGACTCTCTCTATCCCAATTGTGAGATTCATGCGATTTCCCTCCCTCTGAGTCAAACAGGGAAACATTTGATTTCGACACTATGTAAAATGTAAATAGAGGTGAACTTTATCTCGCCGCTATGGTAATGTGGTGCTGAGAGGTTGGGAAAGCTCAGTGCTGTATTTCCTAATAGAGGGGCAGCTGCCTCTTTGTACTGAGGTAATGGGAGAAGATAATCTCAACATGCAGTGGGACTGATAATTTGCTCTCTCTCTCTCTCTCTCTCTCTCTCTCGCTCTCTCTCTCTCTCTCTCTCTCTCTCTCTCTCATAATTCAATTCAATTCAATTCAAAAGGGGCATGGGAAACGTGTTTACATTGCCAAAGCAGCCGCTTGGTCTCTCTCTCTCGCTCTCTCTCTCTCTCTCTTGGTTTCTTTCTCTCACCGTCTTTTTTCACCGTTCACTCTCCCCTCCTTCTCTTCTCTTCTTTCTGTCTGCCTTTTTGTCTTTCTCTCTTTTGTCTATCTTTTGCAATTTTCCCTCTCTCTCTCTCTCTCTTGCTCTCCCTCTCCCTCTCTTGTTGTTTTTCTCTGCTCGCTGGATTGCAATAGGCCCGCGCACCACTCTCTCCTGTTTCAGATGACTTCCTCCCTGAAAATCCAGTTGATGACCTGCACTAATCACCTCATGAACCGCACCAGACCACTGTCTAAAATATCAATCTGATACCTCATGTTTACCCCGCGGGAGCGATCAATACCCAGCGCCAGCCATTCTCCAGACTTCATTCCTCAAGCCCAATTGATTACATTTCATCCACTGCGCCGAGCATGGGGAGAGAGACAAATCTACGTGCTCCGTATAGGCCATTGTTAAATGGAGGCTGGCGTCAATCCAGACTGGATCCAACTCTCCTCTTCTTCTTTTTTTTTTATTCTTACCCATAGTCGCCCATGGCACCGTTCGACTGAGGACCTTTGGAGCCAAAATGGCGGCCGTGCCATTGTTGAATTAGGGTGCTTCCGCTAGTGACCTCCTGAAATTGCCGTCAGCTTGTTTAGTTCATGGAATGTCTCTATTGAACGGCTAGCGATTGAGCCTAGCTGCCACTAGTGGGAGGGCTACAGCCCTGGAGGAGGTCATTACACAGACTGCAGCATTAAGGCTGGCATAGTATTATAATGAATATCCCAGCGGTGCCCTTATTCACTTCACTGCCCCTCATGGATTTAAGAAAAATCAACTGCTTTAAGGAATATTATGTAATCTCTGGCACCATTCCAATGTTTTTAAGTCCACAAGGGGGGTACAGGGAGAAATGGCTTTTAGAGAATCGGATCGCAAGACTGATATCTAGGTGTCAAAAAGTGTGTATCTGGGGCAGGAGTACCGAGCGTCTCTCGAGCAGCTTTTTCTCAAGGTTAATGGTTTGGGTAACTGGTGGGGGTTGCCAACCCTCCTGATTTGGTGTCTCCCGGAATCCCCATTCATCTCGCGTTCTCTAATTAGGCCTATACCTGCATTCTAGACATTTCTACATACCCCTCAAAAGTTGTCGGTCAGTGGGGTTGCATTTGACCTGCGACACTGCCAACCTCTCATGGAATCCCCGAGATTTTCATAATGCCCCGAATGAAATTCAGAACTGGAATGTGTTCCGTACATCTAGTCCTGTCTGTGTCCACCCCATCCTCAAATAAGGTCAAAAGGACAAACTCCAAGGATCATAAAACAGCACCCATCACTCTACCTCAACACCCTCCCTCCCTCCCTCCCTCCCATGACATGAAACATTAATAACAGCGAGCTCCATGACTCTGCCGCTGTTCAGCCATGACCCGAGACGTGTCAAGAGCGCATAAAAGCTCAGAGCGTACATCTCGCGACTGGCGGTCATGTGAAGAGGGCCGAGACTCGAAGCAGACCCGGAGCGGCGTGCGGCCGTGGAGAAAGATAACATTCTCTGGTGACGCCCAGCACTCTGACAGCAGGAGCCCAAGGCGGCGAGGCAGTCGTCTACCCAACAGGCTGTGTGAACGCAGACTGTCACATATAAACTCCAGGGACGGGTGGCTCTAGTTCTGAAATGATATAGCACTCCGAGATAACAGGAGCCTGTCGTCTTGTCTCGCTACTGGAGCACAATCAGGGCTCGGGCTGAGGGAATGGGTTTCACACCACTTGTGATTGGATGGAAATGTCATGGTCACGGCTTGACGTTAGAGTCCTATTTCTAACGGCTAAAAAACAATGTCAGAAGAACGGGGACTATGCTATGGTATTAGCCTCGTAGAATTCAACCCCATTTGGTAACCTGGCATCAAACGGCATGCTATATAACGGCGCTTCTTTCAATGAGCCCCAAAACAATCAAAATAGCCAGGCGTAATAGCTAGGCGCAAAAACCACGGAATGAACATGTTGTGGAGTGATTTTAAAAGTGGATACCGAGTAAACAGAAATCTGTAGGAAGCGTAACCGATGATCTCACAAATGATACCAAGTCCAGAGGCACTTTAACGCGCAAGGAGAATCGATCTTCTCTTTCAATTTGACCATGCATTCCGTTGACTGGCTAACCAGGTTTTCCCTCATCAGATGAAACATGAAAAGGGAGACATTTATCTATCGAGCGAGATCACGTGTATACTGGCTTTATATAACCCATGCCATGCTTCATTAACGTCCACACCCCTGTCTCCCTTTATACAGCCTGTCATGTGACAGTATCGGAGAGCATTTCCTGTAATCTATCATATAGAATGGGCTCTTGCCTTTGTACAGCTGTAACTCTTTCTGTCGTTATTTCTCCCTTAACCCACGTGCTGTATGTGACTCGAATCATTTGAAGTGTATTCTCTTTATGACTTCTTTATGCCTCTCAATTTCTCATTCGCTTTCAATTTCCCTGTTGATCATTCTCGTCTCTCTCGTCTCTCTCTCTCTCGCTCTCTCTCTCTCCCCCCCTTTCTACCTCTCTCATTAACTTTTGAAGTATCCCTGATACCGATGAACACAAATCCATTGACTGTGTGGAGCATTGAGAGATTAGTGGAACACAGATCGGGGTGGATAGAACAAGGGTGCCATCATTGGCGTCCCGTTCGAAGAAGCTGGTCTAAGAAAGTGGCTATTCGTCAAATCCGTCCCAATTTGTGTGGCCCACAACATGGTTACAAAAAAAATCGGATTTGGATATATTTAGCTGTTTTCGCTGTTCAGAAGTTGTCTGCTAAACGCAAACTCCCGTTTGGATAACCCGGGAGGACAGCTGGCCACGTGCTGTAGAAATGGATGGTGGTAGTCAAGTCATTTTGAACTGTAGTGCAGTTTCTTGGCGATGACGACATCAACATGTATTGTGGTTGACATCGATACTAGCATTTATACTCAGATTTTACCTCCACATAGTGTGAAATACACACGTAAACAACAACCTAAATATAGCCTGATTGTGATGACCAGCAATGAGGGGATTCTGGCTCTATCCACCACATGGGAACCGTGTTTCCGTGGCGTTTCCTTTGTTTTGGATGAAGTCTTACCTTATTTATTGGTTGAAATGTGTCTATTAGAAGGTGCCAGCAAAGGGCAATGGCATTTTTCTCTCTCGCTCTCTCTCTCTCTAAGGGATATTATTCACTTTTGAAGCATCCCTGACACTGATTAATCCCAATTCGTTGCCTGTGTGCATGGCCGCGATGGGTTGAAATGTGTCAGGTAGCCTCGAGGCTAGAGCGTTGGGTCAGTAACCAAATGGTGGCTGGTTCAAATACTGGAGCCGACAAGGTGAAACATCTGTCGCTGTGCCCTTGAGCAAGGCACTTCACTTGAAATTGCTCCAGGAGCGCTGTACAATGGTG